>NC_056728.1:1664397151-1664447151 GCF_019279795.1 Protopterus annectens | reverse complement strand
GGATAGGGGGACTGCTCAAAGAAAGGGATGTAAGAAAGAATGTCACACAGTCTTTTCTTTTTCAGTGAGTTTGCATGGATATCAAAGGACCATAAAGAACAGTTAATATTGGTGGCCCAAGATAGTGGGTTATGTACATGCTGGTTTACAAAGTCCATTGAACATGTGGGAGAAACAGACAAATATAGGTTTTGTAAAACCAAATTGGAAACAGTCGCACACCTCATTGCTGGTTGTGACATACTAATGTCAGAAGGACTATGATGACATGGCAAGACTGTGGATTGTGCAAACATTATGGTACTGACGTGGCTGAAAAACACTAGAAACATGAGCCACAAAGCATCATAAAAAATGATGAAGTTTATATCACATGGGATCACACATTACCAACAGTTCAAAAGATAGATGCTAGAAAACTGAATATAGTGGTCCATGAAAAGAAGACAAAAGTAGCATTGATCATTGAAATCACCACACCCAGTGACTACAGTGTGTTGCATACAGAGAGACACAAAGTAATAAAATATCAGGATCTGCAGGCAGAAACAAGAGCAATGTGGAAGAAAGATACCCAGACAGTTCCAATAGTAGTAGGAGCAACGGGCCTTATAAAAAAGAATCTACAATCGTATTTAGATATGATACCAATCCATGTAACCCCATACAAATTGCAGAAGGAGTCATTACTGGGCACATTGTGGATGCTGCGAAGAGTACTTTTGGCTAACATCAAGGATTGAAATAATACTGGTTTCATGAACTTTGGTCGTACTTTGACTTAGGAATGGGATCCATTCTCATCGTGGTATTAGAAACTCAAAAGATTTGCAGAGATTAAAAAAGGCAGAAACAGAATAGGATGGTCCCCCTGTTGTAGAAGGAAGTAGTAGTCTAAAAAAAAATCACAAAATCTGATAGGCCAAAAAACAGCCATAAAGACAATAGAGTGGACGACTGAGAATAAGAAAGAAATGATGTATTGTTACTATTATGCAAGAAGCCCAGAATTTCCAGACACAAGATATACAAAACAATTAAGAGAGAAACTAGAGAAAAGAAAATAATTCTGCAAGAAAAACTGTTAGAAACTTCGAATAAAAAATAGTGCTCATTAACAGATTTATAGAAAACATTATACAGAGCAAGAAACCTTGGGCAGTTTGGAAAAATAAGTGACTGAAGAAGTGGAAAAATATAACAAACAAAATCTAGAGACTTTTGAAAGGTATAAAAAAGAAATATGGTCACGGGAAAGAAAGAAAGAGAGATCTGATATGGTGCAATATTATGCTAAGGAGAAAGCCAAATTAATCAATGCAAAAAGGCAGCCCCAAAGATATTCAAAGAAAATACAGACAAAGGCATCCAGATATGGAAATCTCACAATACAAAAAAAAATCGCAAAGAGGGAATGTAGAACAGAAGATTAGTAAAGTAGAAAGACATTGAAATTATGGAATACCTTTGAAGTGCAGGATTTGGTGTAGAAAGTTTAACACAGGTTATATCACAGCATGATGGAACAACAAGTCCCCCAAGTAAGATGAAACAGAAGGAGCAGGAGACTTCTGAAGAAGAAATATGGACATGGGAAAGAAAAAGAGATTTAATAAAGTGGAATGTGTATGCAATGGAGAAAGTAAAACCAATCAATACAAAAAGAACAGCACCAAAGATATTTGAAGAAATTTTGCAATACAAAAATAAGAAAACAAAGAGGAAGAGCAGAAAAGAGGATTAATAATGGAGAAGTTAAAGAAATAGAAACTGAGATTATGGATTACCTGCAAAGTGAAGGATTTAGTGCAGAAAATCTAACTCTGATAACATCACAGCAGGATAGAGCAGTGGATCCCCAAATTAAAGAGAAGCCATTGGAGCAGGAAATATCTGATCAGTTGCCATATGAAGATACTTTGGAGCCTTCCATAGAAAACAAGTACAAATGTTCAATTGGAGATGTACAGCAAGGAAAGGAATAGGAAACTTGTGGCAACTCTGACACTGTCAATGTGGAGTGATAGGCCAGTGAGTTCCCATATGAAACAGCAACGGATGACACAGGCTGAAACTGAAGAAAATGTGGCACCGAAAGATGCTCTGGAACTTTCTATGTAATGCCCGCAGGAAATGAAAAAAGAATCTGCCCTCAGTTTGGAAGAAAATGATTTAAGAGAAGAGTTGCTTGACTTAATAGAGATGGACAGACATGTTAAGATCAATGAAAGAAAAAGACAACAGAAAGTCAATAAAACCCAAAAAGTTAGAAGTTTGATAAAACAAATGAACACAGTAGTTAAGACTGTTCATAGAGATTCAAGCGATATAACAGAAGTAAATAGGATATATTATTGTGCAGCTAAATTAATAACAGATAATGTCTAACCTCAAAAACACAGGGTAGTAAGGGAAAGGAAGGGGAGAAATCGAATACCATCATGGAAGTATCGAATAGAGAAAACAATAAAGCAATTAAGACAAGAAGTGTCACTGTTAGAAGTGTATAAAAGAGGGAACAGATCAACACAAATACTCAGAAAGATAGATGTGATAAAAGCAATGCGCAATATCAGAACAGATCAGGATCTGTTGTGTACTATCACAAATAATAAACTAAAAATATCAGCACAGGTCGAAAAACTTAGAAGATCTTTAAATAAATATAAAGGAAAAGTACAAAATAAGCAGTTCATTGATGACCCAAAAAAGTTTTATAGAGAAATGGTAAACAAGGCAAAAGGAATTGAAACACCACCAAAAAAAGAAGAAATAGATACACTTTGGAGAAATATTTATGACGATCCTGTGGAACACAAAGATGCTAAATGGAACAAAGAAGTAAAAAAGTATAAGAAGCTCAATGTACAGGATATGAAATGGGATGAAGTAATGGCTAAAGAGATTGAAACAAAGTTAAGAAAAGCTCTTAACTGGAAAAACCCAGGCCCAGATGCAGTACCTAACTTCTGGCTAAAAATATTAACATCTTTACATGAAGATTTAGCCATGAGTAAGAACTATTTATATGCACACCCCAAACAGGCTTGTTAACAGGAAAAACAATACTCCTACTCAAGTTAGAACCTGCAAGCTATCCTAAAACTATAGACCATTAACTTGCCTTCTGAATATGTATAAACTGTACACTGGAATTGATGCTGACAGAGTTTACAGTCATATAGAAGAAAACTCAATCATGGCAATAGAACAAAAGGGTAAGAAAAGAAAGTCATATGGAATAAAGGATCATTTGTTGTTAAATAAGGTTATAATGGAGAACTGTAAAAAGGGGAAGAATCTAAGTATGTCATGGATAGACTACAAACAAACATTTGACAGTATTCCACATTCATGGGTAAAAAAGTGCTTAAAAATGTATAGGAGACACCTTACGCTGTTCGATTACATTACAGCGACCATGAAACACTGGCAAACCACTTTACAGTTAAGCCATGATAAAAGAGAAATTATTATTCCAGGGATAAAAATTCAAAGGGTGATATTCCAGAATGACTCTCTTGTCACCGCTGCTCTTTTGTCTTGCCCTTAACCCATTAAGCTGTCTACTTAACAGATTAGGTCAAAGCTACAATTTGGCTCCCAGAAAATAACAAAGTGTAAAGACTTCTCACCTTCTTTTTGTGGCTGATTTAAAACTGTACAGCTCATCAGATGAGGAAATGAAATCACAACTACAAGTGGTCAAAACTTTTTCAGATGATATAAGAATGCCATTTGGTCTTGATAAATGTGCAAAAGCAACCTTTAGAGCAGGAAAAGTGCAGCACCAAGAAAACATCAGTTTGGGATAAGAATGTGATATAAAAAACTTGAGGAAGAGGGAGTGTATAAATATTTGGGAATTGATGAATGATTAACAATAAAACCTGAACAAATGTGAATAAAACAGGAATATTTTAGAAAACTAAAATTAATACTGAAAACAGCGTTGACATCTAGAAACAAAGTCCAAACGATAAATCAGTTTTGTTATTCCTGTCCTAATTTACAGTTTTAGAGTGATTGACTGACTCCAAAAGGTATTTGATTGGTTGGACAGAAAAACAAGCAGGATGCTTCATGCTCATCAAATGGTTTATAAAAGTCAGTGTATACCAAGACTATACATTCCCCATTCGAAAAGAGGTATGGGCCTCCTCGAAATTGATTACATGTATAGATCTGCATTCGTAGGACTGCATACATATCTGCTGACCTCACAAGATCCAAACATAGTGAAAGTTTTGAAACATGAGGGGAACAAGTCTAAGATGACTTCCCTGCTTAGTTTAGCAGAATAATATTCACGTAAAGCTTGAATGGAAATCAAACCACACGTAGATAAAAATCAGGCAGCAACTAATGTGAGCAAAAAGCAAAAGAAAGAATATGAGGTGAAGGATCAGATGAGAAGGCAAGAAATGTGGAAAATGCATAAATATAGTTGCAAGTATAGAAAACTCTTGGAACAACCTCATACTGATCAGGATCGAGTGCAGGAATGTTTAAGGAGAGGTGAATTTAAACCAAAAGATAAAAGGTTAATATTGGCAACCCAAAATAAGGGACTACATGCATGTTGGTTTACAATGTCCATTGAAAATGTGAGAGAAACAGACAAATGTAGGTTTTGTAAAACAGAGTTAGAAACATTCGCACATCTTGTTGCTGGTTGTGATGTACTGATGGCAGAAGGACTTACACTGAAAGGCATAATAATGTGGTAAGACTGTTGCACTGGGGATTGTGCAAATATTATAATATTGAAGTAGCTGAAAAACACTGGCAACATTAGCCACAAAGCATTATAGAAAATGCTGAAGTTTCTATCACATGGGATCACCCATTACCAACAGTTCAAAAAATAGATGCGAGAAAACCAGATATAATAGTCCATGAAAAGAAGATAAAAGTATCATTGATCATTGAAACTACTAGTCATAGTGACTACAGCCTTATCTACAGAGAGACACAAAGTCATAAAACACCAGGATTTGCAGGTAGAAATGAGGGCAATGTGGAAGAAGGGTACTCAGAGAGTTTCAATAGTAGTAGGAGCAATGGGTCTTAGAAAAAAGAATTTATAATCTTACTTAGATATGTTACCAATATATATATATATATATATATATATATATATATATATATATATATATATATGTAACTGCATACGAATTGCAGAAGGAGTCATTATTGGGCACATTGCTGGTGCTGCAAAGAGCACTTCTGGTTGACATCAAAGACTGAAACAATACTAATTTCATGAACTTTAACCATACTTTGACTTAGGAATGGGGTCCATTGCCATCATGGTATTAGAAACCTAAAAGACTTGGAGAAATTAAAAACAGAATAAACCTTTTTGTAGATGATGCAGAGACAGAAGCAAATTTGAGGGATGGTGGAGAAAACCTAAAGATGGATTTGAAAAATGTATTGGATACAGCTGATACACTGCAGTGAACTTCAATGACAAAATGCAATTCATTCCTCTTGAGTGACAATAACCAGGTGAGCTCTGAAAAGCCATGCTCAAGGCAGTTTCAAAGAAAAATATTCAGTATTTGTAATTATGGCAATCAACCACAAGAATAAAGCACCAGTTAAGGCAAAATGGATGTTGGACTGTTGATTCCACTGACAAGGAGATTGTGGTCTTGCTGTAGGCACTGCTGGTTAGGCCATAGCTGGAACAGTGTGTCCAGTTTTGGGGGCTGTATGCACAAAAGGAAAGTTACTGCAAATGTTGTGTCTTTCGGCTTTTCCTGGTTAGGGGTCGCCACAGCGGAACTCCGGTCCGCTAATGATTGGCAGTTGATTTTTGCGTGCTGAGTTGCCGGCCCTAACGCACAACCTTCAACGAAGGTACGCCCATTCACGCATGTCTCCACAGTAGACGCTCTAGTTGAGAATCGAATGGGACACCATCTTGCTGTGATTAGGAAAGTTACTGCAAATATTACAAGTAAAGACACCTAGGAAGGGGATGCAGACAAATGTCCTATTATATAAGGAGAAGCTGGAAGAGCTAAGTCTCTTCTCCCCAAAGACAGGAGGCAGAGGCAGAGGCAGAACATAACCTGGGTTCATAAAGTAATGCCCGGGATGAATGTGGCAGAGATGTACTAAAATGTTACTTTTATTAAACAGCTAACATAATAACTAGATTTTAGGCTGTTAAGAGAATGTGCTAGTTTCTTTTCTTTTTTTTTTTGATTTTTTTGACTTCCTCACACCATTTTCTTCTCCTTAACATCACAAATGCACTTCATAAAGGTGAAAGATACACTTCCTTTCTACAGTAACCATTTATAAAAACTTTTGCCCTCATCTTTCCCATATGCTAACTACTGCTTTCCATCACTACCCACATAACGATACAACACACTTTCAGTATACAGATTATCTTCAAGTCTTAATCACAGAAACAGGCTTTCACAAAATAGTCACTGCTGTTTGGAACTCATTAAATTCCAGTATTAAGAACTTTCTGACTCTTTCATCATTGCAGTCAGCATTACAAAACTATCAACCTGACGACACAGTGAACACTTTATTGGTACTGACTAATTCTGTCATCTTCCTTTTTTGTAAAAATAGTATTATTTCCCGGTCTTCCTTCTATCTCAAGCATATTTTCTTCATTACTCAAAAGTGTTTTTGAAGTTCAGAATTTGAAAAGTATCAATAACTATCATATTTTGCAAACATTGTACTGTATTATAGCTATCTCTTATTGCTATCATAAATATTACTCTGTTGTATTGTCTCCCTGTTTGAGCTGGGGATGAAAAAAGCCTTCAGAACATAAAAATAAATAAATAAATAACTAAATAAATGAATAAATAAAAGGACAACTGTGAGAGTATTTTGGGTACAGTTATTTTCATCAGAGAAAGTTAGGAATTGACACGAACAAAAATTGTACTATATTAGCTGCTGATATCTCAGCTATTATTAAGGTTATACATTGTGAATCATAACTATTTGGCTCATGTTTCTATGTTTGCTCAAAACATTTTTACACAGGTAGTCGACAACTTGTGCTAGGAATCAGTTCATGTCCTTATACTCTTAACGGTACTATGGCAATGTGATTGATGATAATCTGTACGCTGTTAGACGATGTTAGGATGAAGTGGAGGTGGTGTAGGTGGGGTGAGCTACTGTAACTCAGAAGGCAGGAGAAATTGGGGATGGAAAAATTTGTACTCTGGTTCATAGAGGACATAGAGGCATGATTAAATTCAGCATTCTTAAGCACCACATACAAGGTTAGATATAAGTCTTAGTATCACTGATGTTCCCAGCCTGCTGTCCTCTTTCCTTTACTTTACTGAAAATGTTCAGTATTGTTTCATTGAACAAACTGCTCTGAAGCAACAAAGTTGGATAAGTATCCTAGACTAGAGATATGCAAAGGCACTCACTCTAGACATTGAAATGGACAACAACATTATTGTTAAGGATGGTAGAAAAGGGATTTAGTGTTGATGAAGCCTTAAATATGCCAGATGTTAAATGGAATACATTGGCTGCAGTTATTTAGAAGAGTAAAGTCAGTTTCACTACCTCTCTGGCAACATTTTCCAGGCATCAACTGTTGTCTATGTTAAGAACTTCAAATAAGCCAGATTAGCTGATTCAAAGGGAGCAAGTGTTAGCTTCTCTGAAACAAAATCAAGATCCCAAGGAGGGGCCACTGGTTTTCTCAGAGGCCTCTTATGCAAAAACCCCTTTCAAAAACATTTTGACATGAGAATGACCTGAAAGAGGATGATCCATGAATGAACATGCTGAAATGGACAATAAATGAAACTTGACAGAGGAATAAGAAAGGTCAAAGGAGAGTAACTTGCACAAATATTGTAAAACCAGAGAATAACTAGCCCCGAATGGATTATGGTTATGTTGCTGGCACCAAATAGAAAACATTTTCCACTTGATAATATATGACTTTCTAGTAGCAGGCTTTCTTGCTTCCATTAGTACCTGCTGCACATCCACTTTAAACAGTTGTCTAAAGGGAATTAAGACCCTATCATCCAGGCAGTCAAATGAAACTAATTCGGGTCAGGGTGTATCAAACACCCCCTGAATTTGTGTGAGTAGATCCAGTCTGTGAAGAAGCTTGTGGTAACTGCCCCTGGCCATTTCCATAAGAAGGAAGAACCACTGTTGCCTTGGCAGAAATGAGTCCCCACAGTGATCTTGGGGATTCCCTCTGAATCTTCAGAAGTACCCTGGATGTCAGTGTAAAGGGTAGGAAAGCATACAGGAATAGTCTTATCCATGTAAAAGAAAAGGCATCTGTCTTTCAAGGACTTCTTGCACGGAGTCCTAGAAAAGAATCTTGCCAGCTAACTGTTCAGAGAGGAGGCAAAAATATCTACTTTAGAAACTCCACACAGATGATTCAAATCTTGGAAGACCCCTTGATGTAGTTTCCATTTGTCAGGGTCTGCCTTTGCCCTGCTCAGCCTATTTTGATCTGACACAATGTAGGTTGCCTGTTGAGTGAGATTGTGCTGTGAAGCTATATCCCAAGCTGGCATGACTAGTCTGAAAATGGGGTATGACTTGATTCTCCCTGCCTGTGGATGTAACAAACGACTGTGGTATTGTCTATAACAACTTGAACAGGTCCCAGGGACCAAAGACGATTCAGAGAGTTGATTGCCTTGATCAGGTCAAGCGTCTCTTTCATATTTATATGTTTATATCTGTCCATGGTGACCCACATACCTTGCACTTTTATCCTGTTGAAACTGCTCCCTAAGCAAAGTCTGAGGTGTATGTGGTGACTCACTGCTTTGGAACTGGGAAGGAAAACAGGAGACCTGGCTTTAAGGATATTAGCCATCTCCACCAGATGAGTTGCCTTCTGACAAACCTCAGCACTGGGATTTGAAAGAACAAGGGATATTAGTGCAGGGACCAAAAGAGATTTCAGATACCATTGTATCTTTCTCATGTGGAGTCTTGCCAGGGGTATCATGACAAGCATAAATGCCATGACACCCCAAATGCTGATATATTCCTTCACAGTGACCAAAGTCTGAGTGGAAAGCTTTAGAAATAGATTTAGATATAGATTTATTTTTTTCCTATGGAAGAAAAGCTCTTTGAACTGAGATGTTGAGCTGAGACCCTAGGAACACAATTCTGTGTGAAAGAGTCAAAAAAGACCTTTGAATGTTCTCTTGGAATCCTAGCTTGTTTAAGAGATCTCTCACCTAAGTGAGAGATTTCTGACACTTTAAAGAAGATTGTGCAAAGATAATCAAGTCATCTAAATATGGAAAAATGTGGATACCGTGTAGACTGAGATGAGATAAAACTGGAGGTACACACTTTGTGACCACTCTGGTGTAGCAGATAGTCCAAAGGATAAAGCACAGAACTGATAATGTGATCCAGATAGAAAAAAAACTAATACAAAAAAAACTTAAGAAACATCTGAAGTCTGGATGAATAGGGATGTGATGATAAGCATCTTTTAAATCTAGATTTACTATGAAACTTGAATGAGGAAGAAGAGGTGATGGGTTGTGAAGTTACAGGAAAGAAAGATCCAGAGCTGGTCTCCAAGCATTTTCGTTCTTTAGCACTAAAACATCCTTGAATAAAAGCCTTTTCCCACCTGGGAAGGTGGAACTGATTCTACCACACTATGGGATGGCATTTGATGAAGGACGATTGAAAATTAAAGAGTCTGGTCCAATGGATGAGGGACTACCCTTAGAAAGGAGGAATTTCCTCTAACTGTAATCTCCAACCCTTAAATGGCCATTCTTACATGTTGAATTGTCCTTGGTTATGGGGAGTTCCTGATTTCCTTTTGGAACGTCCTTGCCATTTCTTCTTAAATGTCTGTTTACCTGAATTTTGTTGAGACTATTTTTTTTTTTATTTCTATTTTTTTATTTTTTGTCGAAACTGGATGAGGGGTTGGAGAATCCCTTAGAAAATTTGGAAATGACGGCTCAAAAATCTGAAGAGATTCCTGTATCAACTTACCCCTTTCATCACAATTTTTGGCCACCTCTGCAGTAGAAGGGCAAAAAAAGAAAAAAGAAAATCTAATTTTTAACATCATCTGGGAAGTTCTCAGAATGTAGCCAGACAAAATTCCTCAAAACAGTACCAGTGGCCATAGCCATAGAAGAAGTATCAGAGTCCTACACACACTGCAAACAATGAGTAGCGACCTGTGCAATGGAAGAAACTAAATCATTTAAAGCACATTTTCCTCACAAGAAGAAACTACAGACAAAGAATTCCTCATACTTTCACAATTAGTTAGAACAAACCTTAACATATAAGCCTGATAATTCAAAATACTGAAAATCAGAGTTGCAGAATCATACACTTTATTTCCCATACCTATCAATAATTTTCTCATCCTTATCAGAAAGAGTAGGCTTGGAATTAACTAAATGTTTATCAGCAACAGGACTAACTAAATCTAGATCTGCTGGGTCAGGTTCATGGTTTCATAAGTTCATAGGAGGTTACTAGGCTATTGGCCCTAGGGTCTTTATAAGCTTAGCCATGTTATACCCTTGTTCCCTTATTGACCAAGTTGTATGGTTTATATTTGCAGCATGAGTCTATGATCAACATCAACTGCCCTTATCCAAGAAGGGCAAAGGTGACAACTCCAGGGTAAAAGTATGGTCTCCCATCCAGTTGCTTAAGTTATGCTTAAACAGGGTCATGGAGGAGCTCTGTTTTATGTGAATTGGGAGTTTTTTCCACAGGACTGGCTATCTCTGGGAGACATATCTGTTTCTCCTGCATGTCCTATTAATGTCGCAGGCTAGGTTAAGATCCCGAGAGCAAGTGAATCCTATCCCATTTGACTTGCAGATGTGCAGCATTTCCATTAGGACAGAGTCCGAGACTGCTCTGAAGGCCAGGCACAAGTTGCATCTCAGCAGCCTTTAAGGTACAGAGTACAGTGACAGGGGCTTCAGTCTGTCCATGTAGGTCATGTATTGAAGGCCCTGAATTTTCTTGGTGAGAAACCTCTGAGGTCTTTCCAGCTGTTACAGGTGTCTGGTGAGGTACATACAGAAGAAAGCATCTTACTCTATTATTAGTCTGATGAGGGATGAGATCTAACATCCTTAGCTCTGGATGTGATGGCCTTACTTATGAGATGTGCAACACAGAAAGCCTTCCTTACCACTGTGGACATATGGTGATCAAAGTTAAGGTTGCTCTCAACCTGTGTTTCCAAATCTCTCACCACAAGGTTTGAGCTAAGGGGGTATTGTTAATATTGTAATTTGCAGGGACTTCCCCTTTGCTGAAAGGGATGATAATACACTTTTTTTTTGCATTTAGTTTAAGTCTGTGGCTTTGGCACCAATCATTTGTCTGTGTAAGCCCTTTTTGTAGTCTGTCAACATCATTGGGGGACTCAATGATTGCACCCAGTTTGCAGTCACCACCAAACTTGGTAAGCCACAGGCCATCTATTTCTACCTGGACTACTGAAAAATAGAGTCCAAACAGTAGGGGGCCCAGCACAGATTCTTGTGATACACCAGCTGGTCTGCTGATAGAAGTGGAATCCCCAACTTTAACTGTATACGTTCTGTCGGTGAGCCAATTGGCTACCCATCTAGTGACATATGGGTTAAATCCCAGCTTGGTGAGTTTCTCAATGATGCCTGAGCGGAGGATTGTATCAAAAGCCTTTGCTAAGTCAAGATAGGCTGTATGTACGGGAGCACTTTACATAATCGAATTACTGAAATCTCGAATGTCATATGGTCGAGACCATATGATCGACATTTCAGTAAATCGAATATGTAAAGTTGTAAAAAATAACACTTTACTTACCTTAAAACGTTATGTGCACACAGAGGCAAGGCTTCTTGTATGCTCTGTGTGTGCGTAATGTTTTTATCTTTTTTGTGGTGTTGACAAGAGGTAGGAAATCTCCCGTTTTGCGCTTCCGCATACAGCGCAATATGGGAGATTTCCCTTTTCCCAACTGTAGCGCGATCTCGGAGTTGGTATATTTAAGTAGGGGGGGTGTGGGGGGCACAGCCCTGCAAAAGCGATGTTTGACTTTTTTTTTTTTTTTTTTTTGGGTTTCATTTTAGAAGTTCGAGTTTCCAAAACTCGATCTTTTGGTCTCGACCATATGAGGTTCAAGATTTTGGGAATTCAATCTTCTAAAGTGAATCCGTATGTACAGTTTTGCCTTCATCCAGGGCTTTGATGACATTCTCGAAGAAGTCCACCAGGTTTAATAAGCATGATCTACCCTTAATGAAGCCAAATTCAGTCAGTTCTAGAGTTTGAAAGTAACCTATGTCTTTTTTGATAAGATCCATGATGATCCTCTCCATGGCCTTGCAGATAAGGCTGGTTAGGCTTATGGGTCTATATTTCCCAGGGTCGGTTGATGGACCCCTTTTGTGCAAGTGAATTACTGTTGCTGTTTTTCACTTTGCTGAGACAAAGCCAGTACTTAGACTGTGGTTGAAGAGAGTACCAAGTGGTTCCACTAGTTCCTGTTTTAGACCATTTAGTAGGCAGCCTGAGATGTTATCCAGTCCATAGAGGCTGTATTTTTGGCCATGGAGAGGACAGTTATGACCTGCTCTTTGGAGATACCAGGTAGAGGACTGGTGACAGATATGATTTGGGGTATGTCTGGTGGGGAAGGGAGGGGGGCGAACTTTGCACCAAATCTGTCTGCTAGTAGGTTGGCAATGTCCTCAGGGTCAGTATGAGTGGTACCATCCACTACTAGTTCAGCACAAAGCTGGGCCTTCCCTTTTAGATTTCTGATGTAGGTAAAGAATGCCTTGTGATTATCCTTAGCTAGGGATGCTAGTTTAGCTTCATAACTGGCTTTATAGGGCTTTATAAGATATCTAATTTGTTTGTTCAGTATTTGGAGGGAGTCCTTCCTCTGCTGAGTCAGTTACCGCTTGTTCTTACACATTAGTATTTTCCTCTTGTATAAAAGAAAGACTGTATAAAACTTAAAAGACTAAGGAACTTTATACATCCTATCTGCCTTTTTAGGGGCAGCTGTCTGGATATCAGGGAAAACTGCAGGCATTAATACACACATCTTCCAATGCTGACAGAAATGGATGGATAGGGAACAGTTCTGGAAATTCCTTTTGTAACAGCGCATGGTATTTTCTGAGGGACCAAGAAATGTCAGTGTTCTACTGAAAATGCTGGGACATTCTAGAAACAAACTCAGAGAAAGAGAACCCCTCACAGGGAGAATTAGAAACTGTGCTCTCCTCTGAGATTGAATCACAAATCTGGAGAGAAAACCCTGTGTCTGTCCATTCATCTCCCTGACTAGATTCAGAATTTTGTATCTCTTCAGGAAAAGAGGTATCACTCTTTTTTACCAGAAACTATTTTATAAGAAGGATTAATTGCCTGAATTAAACCCTGAGACAGCCAAGTAAAGTACGATTGTCCATTGAGAAGGATCAGATTCATGTTTAGTTGTCTGTTTCTTTTTGACAAAAAAAAAAAATGGGGCCAACAGTGTTATTAATGGCAACAGCAGGTTCCCCAAGGATGGGCACAACATTTTGACAAAACTGAGAAGCTTTCCATGCTCCATCTTCCAGGACCAACAAGAGTGGCTATCCCAACAGACGCAGAGGACACGGCTAACCCCAGGTCCATTGTGACTGTAAGTGCTACACCTTACATCTGGGGTAAAGGATGAGTGGTCAGAAGTACAGCTTATGGCCATAGGAGAGTTATCCACCCATGGCTGAAGCAAATTGCTAGCCTGCTGTGGGAGCAAAGGCTGTTAGCTTAACTTTTTCTTTCTGTCCCTAGAAGAAGGACCAGCCGTGGGACCGACATTCTGTTCCATGATCAAGCCGAAAATAATGCTTCCTTCTGGGGGAAAACAAGAAGCAAAAGCCAGTAAAAGTTGTAAGTCTTTAAAAGATACTTGTTTCACAGAAAAATATAGAAAAGTAGTGAACTGACATGAGATTGTTGGCCAGATGATGGACATCAGGTGTCAGTATATGAGGTTTCAGCTATGGGTGGTGAAGCATTGATCAATCAACAGCTAATTTTGGGCCATATTAGCCATGCAGCATTATTTTACTGAAAGTGCCCACTGCCTCGTGACTATTCAATACAGTGTGTGCATATGTGTGTGTGTCGGGGGGGTTGCATAACAGAGAACTGGGAAGCACAGCAGTACTGGCACAAGTTTAATGCCCTGCTGGGGGGGCATCAGTGTCAGTGCACAGGGACTTGTTGCAGCAGCAGGTAGGGGATGCCCCCCCTGCACCTCCACACCACCTGCTAAGTATATAATATATATATATATATATATATATATATATATAGACATATATATATATATATATATATATATATATCAACTCTGACACTGTAATAGAGTGGAGACAGGGCAAATTTCCTGCTCTTCAGTGTAATAAAGTCTTGAACAAAAAAGCTGGTATGTACGATCAGCTGTATTGGCTTTTTTTCTGCTCAATAATTTGAATTGTTGACCACTTAACCGTAGCACATGCACATATACATATATGTCTGTGTGTATGTGTGTGAGTGTGTGAAGATAAATCTGCTTTTAAGGCATTGGTTAACAGTGCAAAATTATGTTCTCTTTAGAAAAATGTTAGACAAGTTCAAGGTAGGGATTTTAAGCAAAACAGTGACATTTATAAAACTTTTATGAAATTATATCAGGAAGATTGCTGGCTATAAAAGCCGCATATTGGAAAATGGAAATTAGATTACTATTTCCCTCAGAATAGCTGGGGAAAAGGATGCATATCTAAACTCATAAAACCTTGTTATTATGTCGAAAGGTTACAAAGTGAGGAATGGTGCAAACAGCCAATCTAAAAGTAAATAAAACACACTAAAAGGAAATAACAAATGGAACTTTACTTTTTTGTTTTGTTACAGAATTTTTAATAAATCTATAGCACTTTTGTCACTGAAAGATTTGAGACTTCATCAGAACAAAATGAAATTGGAATTACATCTTTAATTAAAACCATACAGGAATACACCCATCCATCTACAACCCCTTTTTTTATTTTTGCACATGGGGCAGGGTGTCACTTTAAAAGTAACAATCATTTAGAGTGAGGGTTTACACTCCCAGGTAGTTAGCCCTGCCACTGTGGTTCTTTGACACCATACACTCAGCCCTATGGCCAACTTAGTGTGTCCAGTCCACCTACTGCATGTCTTTGAAATGTGGGAAGAAACACATGCGAACACAGGAAGGACATTCAGACTCCACACAGAAGGCAACCCAGGCAAGAATCAAACAAGGGAACCTATTGCTGTGGGGTGACAGCATTATCCACTGCACCACTGTGCCACCCATAATAAGAGTATGTGATTGGCTTTACTAGAAAAGCTCATTCAGACTTTGCTACAGATTGCTGTGAGGGAAAAGTTAGTTTGTTTTTACTTTCTTAAATTTCATATTGCTTCATTGCCTTCTTCTATTTCGTATACTGTGGTTTATTTTCTCTGTACTGTGTTTTACTTATTTTTTGCTTTTAATTGCATATTTAAACTAAGAGAGACCACAGCTGTCTCTCTTGTGAGTTACACAAAAATTAAATTTTCCCCCACCCTGGTACAGTTGTATTTTTAAACTCAACTGTCTTTCTAGTTATCTGCACTGTATGTTAATTCGACTACCTATTTTCTTAACTGTCCTCTTTCACTGGCTATTATGAGTACGCACAACATTATCATTTTATGAAAGCATTCCCCTTCAGCTATTTACATTTTGAGTAAGCACAACATTATCATTTTGTGAAAGCATTCCCCTTCAGCTATTTACATTTATTGGCCATCCCACTGTATTCCACACAGCCAGAATACAAGATGCCCATCATCTTCCAATCTATCTTGCTTTTTTAAAATTAGTGGCTCCCCACTTAGATAGCTAAAGCTTAAGTTGCTCACTGTTTCATATCTAACTGCTTATTGCACACTGCAACCCTTAGGATATTAACCCATTTTCGCCATCTTGCATTTAAATCTGCAACATCTACTCCAAGACCAACAATTATTTGAGAGCCCACATTCTGCCTCTCAGTAGTCATTTTGGGATTAGTGCTTCTGTTTTGCTCTTGGGGATAAAAGGAGCATAAGGTCATTATTTCCTGGAGAATGCTGATCAACAGGAAGTCTAATAAATGCTTCATAGTTGCCAGCTTGGAATTTGTGATCATATTTTGCTCCTGGTGAAAGAAGAAACAGAGTGCATTGATTCCTGACTGTTTCTGATTGGGCAGCATTTGTGCTGGACCTTCCTGATTAGTCTGGATGTCACTCAAGGCATCTACCAGGAAAAGGCTACAACAAGCCTACAGATCCTTGCGTCATCTAGGGCAAGACTGTTGATCACCCAAGAGCCTGTGGCCTGCTTCACATCCTGGTACTGGTGCTACTGTTTTGCTTTCAGTGAGAGAAGATGCAAAGGAGCATTGTATCACAGCAGTGTGAAGCTGTGGTGATACTAGCACTAGTAGTAGCGAGGCAGTAACCATTTAGGCGATCCCCTCTTTTTATTATTCTTGACAAAGCTAATTCTTTCTTTTCAGTAAGTACTCCTTGATTTGCTGCTGCCTAACCTAATTTCAGAATATCTCCCTAAATACGTCAGCCATAAATCATCAGGGTCTACTTATTAGTTTCCCCCTTCATTGTTTGTCAGTACCCTGTATAGATGCAGACACCCTGAGTTGACATTTTTCCTGTAAAAGCACCCTTGAAATTTCACCAGTACCTAGTTGTACACAGGGCACCTAGTTTGCAGTGATAAGCACTGCCCACAGAGTTGTAATACAGATACTCCTGACATTACTTTATATTTTCACTCCAACTGTCTAATCAATAAAAAAGGGCCCATTTCCATGGATATGAACTACCCCACTATCCCCGTTACCAGCTTGGTGGATACGGGCATCCTGAGGCAGTGTATAAATTGCTTCATGTTTACTGAAAACCAGTTAATTCTCAAACAAACTGATATGGTATGTGAGAGATGTATTTATACAATGTCACTAGAGGCAAAGTTCTCACACAAAAGCACTCCTAATGTCAATCAGGTTGTTAGTAGCACTCTTGCTGCACCCATCACACACAGTTCAAAGCAGATACATAGATCCACATATGCTGAGACACTTAAATGTAACCTGCCTAAACCTCAGAGACCTCCTAGATGAAGTACACAAAACAGATACCCTCAGAATCTCTAAATGCACTTTTTCAAAACAGCACTCAAATCAAAACGTACACCCACATCTCATGGCGCCTCTACATCTAAGCCCATAAGGCAAGCCACCACCAATCCAACATTCTGGTCAGTGGAGACTGCATTGTGAGACACACTGATGTCCCTCTCACCACGCTGGGTAAGGAGAAAGTCATTGTCAGTTGCTTATCAGGAGCCACAATCTGCCACATTATGCGTGCACTCATGTCATTGGGCCACAAGTACCAGTATGACTTAGTCATAGTCCATGTGGGTGTAAATGACCTAAGACATACCTCCCTAGACTATATGAAGAGAGATATCTTGGAGCTCTTGGAATATGTGTCCCAGGCTGGTGTGAGCCAAGCATTGAGCAACATTTTACCTTCTGCAATGATGATGCTACAATATGAACAGAAGATGGCTGACTTTAATAATTGGCTTAGTTTCTGGTATCATTCTGGGGGGGGCGAGGGGTATAATATTTGTCAGCATGGAAGGAGATAGTCAACAGACCAGGCTACTTTACCAGAGATGGTCTGTACCTCTCCCCTCTAGACTTTTGAATATTAGCTAAAACATCGTACCTTTTTAAGACAATGCTAAACTGAAAGTACTTCTGACACAGCAAATCAAAACCAAGAAAATATTTATTTATTTATTTATTGCATTTGTTAACCAGGAAAGTCCACTGGGCCTGGAAAGAGCCCATTTTCAGTGGAGGCCCGGGGAGAAAAGCTCCACAATAATTACATACAGAGAAAATATTTATATACATAATAAAGAATTATGAGCAGAAGTAGTCAGAGTAAAGAGAAAAAGGTGATAGTAATAGTAGAATTGTAGAAATGAAGCACCAAGTAGAGAGGTCAGGAGTTGTGATTGTGTGTTGGGGAACAAGAGCATAACCAATGTGAGGATAGATGTACTTTGAGGGATTCTTTAAAGCAGCCAGGATTGCTGGTAGTTCTGAGTGATGGGGGGAGATTATTCCATGCTTTAGATACAGTATAGGAGTATAACATTTGACTGGCTGAGAGCTTAGGTTTCCTCTATGGACAATAACATTTTGTTTTCGGACCTGAGGAGCCGGTTGGGATGGTACATGGTCAGTATGGAGGAGAGGGAAAGGCAGATTTCTGGTTGGTAGATTATTTTATGGGCTATAGTTAATTGTAGAGAAGTGAGATAGTGAGGGGATTCTAGCCAATTTAGTTGATGCAGAGAGAAGCAGTGATGGGCGGAAAATTTTGCATTTGTAGCAAATTTAGCGACTTTGTTGTAACAAGAGTCAAGTTTGGATTTCAAGGAGGACTGTAGATTGTTGAGGATGGGAGCCCCATATAGAAGTGTTGGAAGCAATAAGGATGAGGCAAGGGCCTTTTTTGCAGAGGGGCTAAGAAAATAGTTGTGTGTATACAGGGCATCTAGTTTTTGATTTTTTTTTTGATGTGAAGGTCGAAGGTTAATTTGTCATCAATGATGACACCTAGTAATTTGGTACTAGGGACAACTACGATAATGGTATTGTTTTGGAGTGCACTGAGAATAGTGACTTGTCAACAGGGCTGGATTTTGTGGAGGTAAATATTACAAGTTTTGTTTTATTGGGGTTGAGGGCAAGATGGTTCTGGGACATCCAGGTTTCTGTGGAAGTAAAAGCTTCTTGGGTGAGGTGCTGCAGTGCAGTGGCAGATTTAGAAGAGCAGATGATGGTTGAGTCATCTGCATATTGGATAACAGTACTGTTGGTTAGAGAGGAATGGAAGTTGTTCACAAATATGCTGAATAAGAGGGGTCCCAATATTGAACCTTGTGGGACACCTGTATTTGTAGTTGTAAAAAGGGAGGAAGAGTGTTGCCATATAGTAGACTGCTGCCAGTTACTGAGATAGTTAGTAAACCATAGTAGAGTAGGGGGAGATAGACCAAGATTTGAGAGTTTAGTAAGCAGAAGGGAGTGAGAAATAGTGTCAAATGCCTTTGATAAATCTAGGAAGAGTGCTGAGACTAAGCAGCCTGCATCTCGAGCTCTATTTATTGTGTCCAGGAAGGAAATGAGTTAGTACTGTGTCCGGGCCTAAAGCCATGCTGAGTGGGGGAAAGGATCTGGTGTTGTAACAGATGACTGAGGAGCTGAGTGTGAATAGATTTTTCAAGTATTTTGGAGATTGGGGAGAGAATGGCAATAGGACAGAAATTTGAGATATCAGAGTTGTTACCACCTTTATGAAGTGGAAGGATAAATGCTTTTTTCAGATATCGGGTATATGGGATTCATGAATGGACCTGTTAAGGAGGATGCTGATGGGATATGCCATGGAGAAGGCTGAGAGTTATAGGTATTCTGTGGGTAAGTTGTCTAGGGCATTGGTACAGGGTTTGAGTTTGTGAAGAAGTTTTTTGATGGTGGAGGTGGATATATGAGTTAGTGTAAAAGAAGGTAAAGCATTTGAGGGGGAATGTACAGGTAGGGTTCCTGGTGGGTCAGTTAAAATGGGTGGGAAGGTGGTAGTAAGTTTTTTGATGGTGTCGATGAAGTATGAGCTAAATAGGGAGGCTATCTCAGAAGGTGTTTTTTCTGGGTTAGGACAAGGATTGTTGTTAGTTCCAGGGTGGAGAAGGGAGTTGATTGCTCCCCAGAAATTCTTGGTGTTTAGTCTATGTTGGTCTTGGATAGCCTGAAAGTATTCTTTTTTATTTTTGGTGACTATGCATTTGGCCTGATTGCGAAGTTGTTTATACTGAGTGAGGTTTAATGGTGTTTTGTTTTTTTCCAGGCTTTCCAGGCTTTGTCCCTAAAAGACACAACCTGCTTTGTGGATTTTGTAAGCCAAATTGCATGTTTTGCCTTTATTCTCTTTAGCCAGAGTGGGGCAAGACTATTTAGGATTTTTAGAAATGTAGAACTGAAGAATTCTACAGCTTCATTGAGTGGGAGGAATTTTAGTGGACTCCAGTTAATGTTCTGCAGGATGTCATTGAAGGTGTTTGGGGAGAGGTGGGAGGTGTTACTGCTTCATCTAGGAGGTCTCTGAGGTGTTACTGCTCAATGCTAGGAGTCCAAACAAAATACTCTACTCCCTACAAGCTCTTCTCACCCTAGTGAGTGTTGTCGTCTGTGCTGTCACTGAGACAGGTTGGATTGGTAGTGGCTTGCCTTATGTACTTAGACGTAGAGGTTCCATGAGATGTGGCTGTATGTTTTGATGTGGGTGCTGTTTTGAAAAGTGCATTCAGGGCTGCTGAGGTTATCTGTTTTGTGTACTTCATCTAGGAGGTCTCTGAAGTTTAGGCAGGTCACATTTAAGTGTCTCAGCATATGTGGATATATGTGTCTGCTTTGAACTGTGTGTGATGGGTGCAACATCTGTGCTACTAACAACCTAATTGACATTAGGAGTGCTTTTGTGTGAGAACTTTGCCTCCAGTGACATTGTATAAAAACATCTCTCACATACCTTATCAGTTTGTTTGAGAAGTAACTGGTTTTCAGTAAACATGAGGTAATTTCTACACTGCCTCAGGATGCCCATATCCACCAGCCTGATAACGGGGATAGTGGGATAGCTCATATCCATGGCAATGGACCCTTTTTTTTTATTAGACGGTTGGAGTGAGAATATAAAGTAATGTCAGGAGTATCTGTTTTACAGCTCTGTAGGCAGTGCTTATCACTGCAGACTAGGTGCCCTGTGTGCAACTAGGTACTGGTGAAATTTCAAGGGTGCTTTTACAGGACAAATGTCATCTCATGGTGTCTGCATCTATACAGGGCACTGCCAAACAGTTGAGGGGAAACAGATAAGTCAGCCCTGAAGATTTGTGGCTGAAATATTTAGGGAGATATTACAATGCCTTCTACACATTTAGACCAGCTACTGCACAGGTAGGGTCTAAAGGTAGAGGTGTCTTGATTTACATCAAAAACAGGTATACCTCACTGCTGGTCATACAGGACAATGCACTCGATCTTCTCCACATTCAAATCACCATAAGCAAAATCCCACACCACTTCCATGAAAGCTACAGGTCCCCAGCTATGACCCAAGAAACCCATAGCATTTATTTAAACTTACTGAAAACACTCAGTATCAAACCCAATACCATATTCATGGGTGACTTTAATTAACCTATTGTTAACTGGGAATCATATATGACACAAAACGTACAGGTACAGAGATTCCTGGATTTTGTAAACACAAAATCCCTGGATCAAATTGCCAATATGCTGAAAAGGGATGCAAACATACTAGATCTGGTCATCACTAATATGGGAGAATGCTGCACACCCCCTAATGTAATATATTCACTGGTAAGATCATGCCACAAAATGGTCTCCTTTGAAGTAAAAATAAAACCTGGAACCTCAGTTAATCCTGGAATATTCAGGAACTACTCTAAGGCTAACTTCCTACTATTAAATGATAACCTGGCAACATTTCAAGCCCCTTTAAATCCTGAGAACACTGCTGCCTAAGTGAAACTGTTCACAGAATCCCTCTACAAGCATGTTAATAGCTGCATAGAGGCAGCTGTATCCACCACGAAGAAGTATAGAACTAACTCAAAAAACAAGCCACCCTGGAAGAATTATAAAATCAATAGACTGTATAATGGAAGGAAGAAAATCATGGCAAATATTAGGAGGTGTATCAACCAGCAGGATAAAAGTACTCTCATCAGGATAAACAAACACAAATAAAGTCTATCAAAGCCAAATGTGAGGTAAAATTTGCCTCATTGGCTAAGGGCAACCACAAGGCATTCTTTAGTTATGTCCACAACCTCAAAGTCAATACACATTTGTGTGCAGAGCTCATTGTTAATAGAGCTGCCTATACTGAGACAGAAGATACAGGAAGCCTACTGGCCAACAAATTCAGTTCCAGGTTTACCCCTTTCTCCCCCCTCAACCTTCCCTCTGGAGATTCCATCAAATATAACTCCCCTACTGTCACTAGGGAACAGGTCCTTAATGCTCTAAGGCCAAGAACACTGCATTAATGGGCCCAGACAATATCCCAAGATGCCTTTTAAATAACATGGAATATGACCTATCAGGACATCTGGAATTGCTATTTAACTGTAGTCTCTAAACAGGTTTCATGACTCCTGAATGGAGAACAGCAACAGTAATCCCTTTGCACAAAGGTGGGCAATCTACAGGTGCTGGAAAGTACAAACTCATAAGTCTCAGTAGTTTCATATGGAAAGTCATGGAAAGAATTTGGAAAGAATCATTATGGAACTCATAAACAGAGACATTGGGGACCTACAGACACTTGATATCACCTTGACTTTTGAAACAGTCACTAGAGCCATTGATGAGGCAGTCCATATAGCCTACCTGGACTTGGCTAAGGCCTTGACACAATACCCCACTCAGCCATCGCTCAACAGCTTAAATGTAAACCCTTATGTCACTAGATGAGTTGCAAACTGGCTAAAGGACAGAACCCATAAAGTTAAAATCGCTGGAGCAATGTCAGACTCAAAGCCAGTCACAAGTGGTGTCCCACAGGGATCTATCCCATTTATTTCTCAGATGTTAAAGCAAACATGGGAGGGTGGCTGACAAAGTAGATGACTGCGGCCTCACAGAAGCGGACAACTGGTGCATGGCCTTAAACTAAATGCCAAAAATGTATAGTACCCACAAATTATCACATAGACAGCAACCCACTGGGAAAAAGTAACCAGAGACCTAGGGACCCCGACCTCTCATTTGACACCGCCAAAGTGGTTAGAAGACATTCTACCTATCATGAAGGGATTCACATCCAGATCCAAGGATGTCATTTATACTCCTCCCTCATCAGACCCATGATTGAGTACAATGCCCCATTTGGTATGTACCTCACCCGGCATATGTCTTATTCGGCCATGTCCAATCAGGAACTGATGGAATAGGACATGCTGGAGGGATAGATTCATAACAGAGGCTTCCCATGCTCTGGAACAAAATCCCAGTTCATGTTCTCACTAACTCTCTTCAAGAGAAATCTTGATGAATGGATGGGAGAGCATAAGTTTACCCCAGGAGTCACATCCGTGTCACTACTAGACAGGGGCACAGTAAGGGACCTTCACTGTGTCACTACTAGACAGAGGCACAGTATTCTAAATCTATTCTGTGCATTTTTGTACCATTTCATGGGGTGGTGAAAGTCACATCACTATGGCTAGGCTTACAAATGCCCCAGGGCAGATAGCCTAGTACTAAACTATGAAACTATGAAACTATGGAAAAGATCGATAATGACATAAGAAACCACCAGACACTAGACTCAACCCAATTTGGTTTTGTCAAGTGCAGGTCATGCCTACTCAACCTGGTGGACTTCTTTGAGAAGGTCACCAAAGCAATGGATGAGGACAAAATGGTTCACACTGCTTATGTTGACCTGGCCAAGGCATGTGACACAATATTCCCCTTCAGCATTGTTGACAAACTCAAGGGATTAGGTATAAACCCTTATGTCACCCAGTGGATAGCCAACCACATACTGAAACTAGGAAGTTAGAACTGGGAAGTGCACCTCTACAAAGAGGCCAGTCACAAGCAGATTCCCTCAGGGATCAGTCCTGGGACCACTCATTTTTGGTATTTACTTCTTTGAAATCAAGGTCAATGTCAATGCCCTCTGGCTGACTAAATCTACAGATGATTGAAAATTAGGATAATTCATGGAGTCCCCCACTGACACAAATGTTCTCCAGGAAGGGCTGACACTGAAAAATAATTGGTGTCAGAGCCATGGACTAAAACTAAATGCCAAAAAATGCATAATAGTATCCTTTGGGAAGTCATCCAGCACTGGCAACTATCATATTGACAACACACCCCTAAGAGTTGACCAAGTAGTCAGGGACTTAGGGAAACACATAGACAGTAATCTTGCCTTTGACCACTATACATCTACAGTAGAAAGAAAACCATTCTATTTTGTGCAACTTATAAACAAAGGTATGGCATCTAGGTCCAAGGAATTCATTGTTTCACTGTATTCAGCATTCATCAGATCTGTTATTGAGCACAATGCCCTCTTTTGTATGTACCCAACCAGCCACATCCAACAACTGGAATATCCACAGAGGCTCCTCGCTAAAAGAATACAGGGTGTCAGTAACATGCCCTATGCAGATTGCCTCAAGGCCCTATTCCTGCATTTCTTCTCCTACAGGCTGTTGAGGGAAGATCTATGCTTTACAAGGCATTGTTACACCTCACATTGATGGACATCCTGCATTTACACAAAGCAAACAGCACCAGAATTACCCATTCTAAACATTTAAACCTTGCCTATAATATAAATAGGACCTGCAGGACAGACAGGTATGTATCCCAGAGACTACCCCTTCTCTGGAACAGTCTCCCCATCCATGTGAAGCAGAGTTCCTCCCTAACTCAATTCAAGTGTAACTTGGACAATTGGATGGGAAACAGGAAATTCATCCCTGGTTTGGCACCTGTTCATAGGTTCATAGATTAGTACTAGGCTAACTGAGACTCAAACCCTGCACCTTGTGTTTGTAAGGCAAACAGCTTAACCATTAGGCCACCCTCCCAACCCTGTCTCTAATGGACACTTGAACGCTGTACATGGTTCATCTCCCAGGCCCCTGCTTGTAAATATTTCATCTACCAAGCCCCTGTTTACACTTATCAAGGGTACAAGAACTTGTCAGAGATTTGGGATGCATGGCTAGGTTAAAAATGCCCGTGTGTTTATTAACCTAGTAAACACCCAGGAGCCTTCTAGAATGCCATGTATCTATTCACCACAGAAACCCAATTCTTTATTAGTTAAAATGATATTAAATAAAAAATACACTACAATGGGTATACAACAAGAAAAAATAAATAAAAAATTTAAAATGCATGATAATAATCTAGGGACTGGGCACATTAACTTCACAAAAAATGACAAATAATATGCAGCAAACGCAGGAAAAGAATGAAAATACTTGTTAAAAATCTGAGAAGGTAGCCAGTTCAGTATCCATAGTAGATAATAAATACAGTGAAAGTAATAAAAAGATAAACATCAATCCATTTTAGAAAATAAGAAGATATAAATATGCCAATTAATTATTTAAGATATCTCTTTTTAAGAGAACTATAAGGTTCACTACAGGCACTTGAGTACCAAGTGTTCAGAAATTACTGTCTCATATCCTGTGTCTTGTAGCTTGGCTGGGCTGCAGTTCAAGCTTGAACTCAAATATGAGTTTGGGCAAGCAGCTGTTGGGAGGGAGCAGGAGTGGGGAGAGTTAGGATTAGGAAGCAGGAGGGGGATTTTAGGATCAAGAAGCAAAATGGGAGTTTTTGGGCTATGGATCATGAAGGACGTTTTAGCTTTAGGGAGTATTCCGGGAATTTAGGTTTTGTGAGGGGGTTGGAATTTTAGGTTTAGGAAGCAGGAAGCAAGCTTTAGGTTTAGAGAATGATCAGGGAGTTTCAGGTTTAGGGAAGGATTAGGGACTTTAGAGTCAGGGGGAGTGGACGTTTAGGGTAAGTGACTGGAAGTCAGGTTGGGAACTGAGGGATAATTTGGGGTTCAGGGTTTATGCTCTGGTAGGGCTATACAGTTTATAAGATTGGGTGTTGGGAGGGTGTAGAAAAGGAATATTAGGCTAGGAGTTAGAATTTGAGCAAGTAGAAGCGAGCAGGTTTACTGTGAATTACTAACACACAAGCACCTGTAGTAAACTCAGACTTAAGTGTTCTTTCAACCTGGGGGTGAATTACATTTAATTAAAGTTGCCTTATTAATTCTTTCCCTTCTAAAGTAGAATCCAGGTCTCTTCCCAGAGTCACATCTGGCCTTTGGTTTGTGAAGCACCAGAGTTAAAAGACACAAAGTTAAATTTATTTATTTATTTTATTGATAACAATAATTTATTTAATAATAAATAAATAAATAACTAAAAGTTAAATTCCAAAACATATCTGCCCTTTATTTCTTCCGTAATTTGCATTTTTAATCAACAGCATCCCTTTTGTAACCCGTCTCAACAAACAACACTGTGATAATTTCAAATCATCAGGTAATGTGAGACTAGATAACCCCACGTACTGAGTATTAATAACATCGGTGTTGATACATTCAGGAAGACAAATAGAATAATATAAATATGAGTTACACATAAGTACCCTTACTATCAATCTGATATTTTAACCTGCCCTCACTCTTGTCAGGACTTTTGTATATGGCTACATATTGAATGTGATTGAAAGAACCTGAAGCTGTAATGGACAGAAAGGTTGTGTTGCTGTTTAGCTTAGCCATAAACTCAAATAACTTTACAGGAGCTCTTCGGAAAAATAAAAGGGCATTAGTGTAATGTATACAAATGGGGATGTATTTAAAATAGTCTATTTATTCAAGTAAACTTTTTCTCATTTTGCTAATACAAGGTTAGCAAATAGTGGGGCCATCGCATCTCTCATGGACCACTTTGATCAGCTGGAAATTATGTTTCCGAAACACAAAAATTTTATTATTCAAAATAAGTTCATGCAAAGTGCAAGTAACATGAATACCTTCAGATGTAGCATCAATGATGTCTCATGTCAGCACTATGTAGTTGAGGAATGCATGTATATAATGCAATGACATCAACTGCGACTAGGATTAAATTATTTAGCATCTGTGAATCTAAAAGAATTAATGTCCATATTGGCTACTAGGTACGAATACTAAGAGCCTGGTCACTTCAAGTCCTGGTATTTGCTTCCAACTCAATAAAGACCACAGAGGGTGGCCGAGGGGGTGAACTTAGGTATCCTCATCATCCCATTAAGATTTATTTTAAATAGTGCCTCGCTCGCCTGTGGAACTCCCACCTGTAGCTATGAAATTTGTTTTGCTTTCCTGAATGTGACTAGTTCAGAACTATTAAATAAATAAAATAAATAAATAGTGTTAAGGATGTACTTTGACATGGACTTGGGAGCTTATTTCATAGGTTAGGGATCCTTTGGGAGAAATTTCCATCTTATCAACAGGTTCAGCTAATACCTCAGCGTAGATTTAAATCTGTAGAGTAGGTGCTGTGGTATTGCCACTTTTTGATATGTAATAGGCCAAAGTATGTTTCTAAGTCTGCAAACTTGGATGGCCATAGGCCAGGAGTGCTGGCCTGAACATCTAAGAAAATATGTCAAACTGAAGGAGGCCCAGCAATGATCCCTACGGTATAACACTGGTCATTCTTCACAAGGTGGGAAGTCACTGGTCCAGTTAATGAAAAATAAACTACAGTCACTAATTAAGTCCTGATCTCAAATTAGGTTATAAATAGATAGTTTGTATGTGTATCTGTGTTTGGTTAATGAGCAATGTTAAATCAAACATGGGATTAAGACTGTAAAGAATAATTGATGGTGATATTTGAATATACATGCTGGCAAGTAATAAATAATTGAATGTAAGGACTGACTGTCTCATATAAGGCTACTTTATCAGTATTGTATAAACGTAATATTTTAAGAAGGTTGCATCAGCAATCAGTGCTGAAATACCAAGTGTACAATGCTTGGGGATTGCATAGTATGTTACATACTGAGAAATGTTCTAATAAAGTATTTACACTGCTGAAAAACTAATGAATATGTTCCTGTCCTTCAGAGATAATGACCCTTGGTTCTCCCTTCTCAGCAAGTGCTTGATGAACAGTCTGCACAGGTAGTCCTTAGTGGTTGCCTGAGGGGAACATACCAGAAGGACCAAGAGAGTTGGATTGATGGTCTGAGGGCTGCAAAAGCAGCTTAGTGGTGATGTCAGAGCCAGAACACAGAAAGGAGAGTGAAGTCTGAGATTATTTGGATGACTCTTTAATGACTTTTTTCTTTTTCTTCTGCGGGGGAAATGTGCATCAAAAGAGGTTCAGTTGCCATAGTCTTGCATGCTAACTGTAAGGCACTTGTTTTCCTGAAATATTTTTATGGAGTTTTGCCTGCTCCTTAAAAATTTAGCAGTAAAAGGCAAATTTGATAGGATCTTGTATCATACGGATCTCCTAGACATAAAAAAAAAAACAAGAATGGGTCTTTTTATAGGGAATCTGTTTACCACACAGACGTTTACATTTCCTAACAGACATAAGCAAATTTTTAATGAAGTTTTTTAACAGAAAAAGGAAGGTCCCCCATCTGGGACTCTTATCTACCCAAAACTGTAACCAAAGTCAACCACCGAAACTCACAATACTGAGCTGATGAGAAGTCTGCTTAAGTATACTTATGGCAAGAACATTCTGACATTCGGCATGCTCATACATCCCTCTTATACTACTACATAATCATGCACTTGAGACAGATGTGCAGTGAATGAGGAAGGCACTTAAAGCTTTGTAGACTGGCCAGATGGCTGATCCTTGACAGGTGATATCCTATGTAGTTACAATTAGTACATCGGTGATCTAGTGAAGAGCATCTCACAATACCGTGGTCTTCCTATCCTCAAGGATGAGAGTACTGAGCTGTAACTAGTGAAAAATAAAATACAATTTTACTGTATTAGAAGTTTAGATTCTTCAGAGCTGGTCAGCAAAGATATTCTTCTAATTGGAGATCCAATTATTAGAGGAACTGATACTTACATCTGAAGCGAAGGTAATGAACTTTGAATAGTGTTATGCTTGCCAGGAGCAAAAATAGAAGATGTGAGACAAGTCTTGGAACATGTTAATGTAAGGAAGTATGGATGTGTTTTTATTCATGTTACAAATGATCTCATCTGCAAGGACTCTCTGACCGTTAATAAGGAACAGACAGCCCTCTTAGACAGTATAGCTTGTTCTGGTGTTAGGACATATTTTTCACAAATCACTGATAGAAAGGATAGTCAGGTCACAATGAATGAAAGATTTTTGGGGTAAATACCTATGTGGAAAAATGCCTGTTTTAAAAAATGGAAATGTGTAGAGCATCCAAGCCTAGTTTTAGGCACAGATGTGTTCAGACAGGATTGTATGCATTTGTCAAGATCAGAGAAGAGAATTTTTTGCAGCAGATATTTTGCAATATTTGGCAAACACTGGGCAGGATTTTTGTCAGGTCGAAAATTTAACAGTTCATAGACAGCAATGTTTGATGCATCTCTGATGGTTGTTAATGCTAAGAGCCTTAATAATAAAGTTTTGTTATTGGAAATTTTTCTACATTCCCACAAGATTGATGTTGTTAATTGTTTGTGAAACATGACTGAAGAACAATGACTGGAAACCAGTTCTGTCAGGGTATAAATGTTTTTACTGTAACAGACATTCTAACAAAAATCAGGTGGAGGTGTTATGATAGGGATTAACACATGAGACCCGTGATTATTACATGTTCATTGATAACACCGATAATATAGACTGTGTAACTGTGACAATAAAGACAATCCTGGAACATATAACAATTTTTGGAGTGCATAGACTACCAAAGTCAAGTGCAGATTACCTAGAGGAATTCATACATTTCTTGCATGATACATAGGAGGAAAGAATAATGTTAGCTGGGGACTTAAATTTACCAGAAATAGACTGGAATAATATTGATTCAACAACATTAGTAAGGAAATTATTCACAATATATATTTAGGAACAACGATTGCTTCAGATTGTAAAAAAAAAAACTACCAGGGGACAGAACATACTAGACATTGTTTGTGTTCCAAAATAAATTAGTTACTTTGAGTCAAGTTTTACCCTCGTTGATGTGTAGTGATCATGGGGTTATAAAGTTTAATTTGTTGCTAGATAATTCTGCCAAAACTGAAATCTAAACCAATGCACAGAAGATTAATTACAGATTATATTGAAGCAAAACAGTCACTATGTAAAACTAACTGGAGTGTTCACTGGAAAAACTGGAGATAGAATGTGTAAAGTTTTGAAAGAGAAACTGAGTGCAAAAAAATCAAAAAAATGTTTAACATCAGGATCCAGGCATACAATATCAGGAGGATATATTTCCATAAGAACAAGATACCTGATTAAGGTGAGAGACAAAATATATAAGAAATGGAAGAGAGAGTTGAACTACAACTTTGAACATTTAAATAAGCAAGCTAGACAAAACATATTAAGCATAGTGCGAGACAAGATCAAGAAACATTTAACGAAAATGTATATAAAGATATTGAGCATAGTAGGAAACCTTTTTAAAGATACATAAGATGTGGAAGGAGTAAAGACATACACACTGATAAACTGTGTGCAGATTCTAAAATTTATTCTCAGACACAACAGATTATAGAGATATGTACAAAATATTATGCAAAACAGTTTGGCTCCACAAAAGGGGCGATAAGTTGTCCTAGTGACATCCAGGTAACCTCAGATACTGGAATCAAATTACATTACATTGAAAAAGAACTGTGTAAACTGGATCCAAAAAAAACATAGAGAGGAGATGGAATTAGTAATAATGACCTGAGAACACTTCAGCATGAACTTACAGTACCATTATATCTATTATTCACTAGGTTATATAACTATGGGGAGATTCCTTAAGATTGGAGACATGCACTTATTAAATATGTCTTTAAAACGAAAGAGGAGTAGGACAAACCCAGAATCATATAGACCCTTAAGTCTACTTTCATGTTGTGGAAAAATAATGGAGAAAGTAATATTGGATAAGTTATTGTCAGAACTGGATCAGCTGGGACTTGAAACCATATGTCAGCATGCATATGTTGAAAATAGATTTATTAGCACCTGTAATATGATGTTCTATAACAATATAATAACAGCTGTGAATGAAAAATTGTGCTGTGATGTAATTTATATATATTTAACTTCAGCATTTAACAGGGTCATACACAAATCACTGATCAATAAATTAGAACAACTAGGTATTGATGTATTCTTGTTAAGATGAATAGCTGCATGGCTTGCAAACAGAACATGGCAAGTATGATTCAGCAAGTGGACAGGTGAAATTCTTTGCTACAGTCAGGGTGTCTCACAGGGCTCTTCCCTAGGCCTTACTTGTTTAGAATGTACCTTTCAGACCTAACTTTTTCATCTGAGGTATTGCACAGTCTATATGCAGATGACCTGAAATTGGGTAAACTGGTTACATGTGTTACAGGTAAGGCATGTCTGCAAAATAACTTGACTAAATTGACTATTTGGGCACAGGAGAATAATATGCTGATAAATACATAAAAAACTAAGCATATGAGATTTGGAAGACATAAATTGAAAGGATAATATTTAATACAGCACACAGTGATTGACACCGTCAACTCATTTAAGGAGTAGGTTATATGGGTAGATCCAGCTATGAGTTTTTCTAATCATAATCGACCAATTGGGCAATGATGAAAAGAAATCTTCGGCTAAACACCACAGCTTCTTCTCTACTGAAAAAATACTTCTCCCAGACAAATGTAGAGATGAAGACAGCCACTTTATTCAAAGAACAAACAAACAATGAGTGCTTTTGGCTAAAATAGCCTTCTTCAGATTGTAACAAAGCAATCATCTAGAAAATTTAAAAAACATATAACAACCAATCACAGTCATTATGAGAACTTATAAGCCAAAAAAAACAATTTCTACTATCTAAAACATTCATTTATGCCTCTTACTATTATAGGTCATTCATAAATCAAAGGACCAATCACTGCAAAGGGGAAGGGAAAAATGCAAAACATTAAAAAGTATTTATGATTGTATGTAAACAGTTATTAATATCTATAAAATCATAAAAAGGCATTAAATCCCATAGATTGTTCATGATCAGATAACACTTCATTTCTTGAATGACGATAACATAGAAATGGGAATCAAAATGATTTCCGCATCAAAACAAAATGTAAAAAAGTATTTACAGCGTATCAGATAGCAAGATCTTCAAACTTATTGATGTTATCATACAGAAAAACTATTAAGAGATGGAACTCTAACAAATAACAAATAAAAATAAGAAAAATGTACAGTTCCTTAATCCAAACCTATATAGATTGGCAGCCAACAGTAGTATGATCCTTCAAATAAAAACATAGGTCCCATAGAACCAGTAGCTAATCATAAAGTATGGCACAGCCTCTAAACATAAAACCAAACATAAATCACCTTCAATAGATGTCCATATAAAACAGAAAGATATATATATATATATATATACAGAAAATATATTGAAATACACATCAGAACACGAGAACCCAGAGCAAAGAAAGGAAATGCAAGAAATAAATTTAGTATTTAATCTAGCTTGTGTGACTCTACCTCCTAAATATATATCAGTTTTATCAAGGGGATTGAGTTTCATTCCAGCTTTAAACTCTGACCTCAATGAGTTTGTGACAGATCTTCAACTCTTTTGCAGGAATGTTACCTTAAAGTCTATCTTTGGAAATAAAGTAGAACAGACAAGATCGACTTTTAAAAAAACAAGTGAGTTTACTCCTGTCAACCATTCAGCAGTTGAGATGTTTTCACATTTGTGTGAATCAGAGATGGCCAAGATGAGGGAGCAGGCCTCTTATAGAGGGGTTTTTTATAACATCACCCGAGCTGAGCGTACAGATCTGAATTACCTGAGAAAGTGAGAAAATCTACTTGTCAAACCAGCTGATAAAGGAGGAGGGATCATAATCTTGGACTCTGATTGGTATATTAAGAAAATGAATCAGATGTTGGGTGATGAGACCACTTATAAGAAATTGAACGCAAGGGATCTAGAATTGATGGTTAAGAACTTTAATAACGCTCTTTATGAACTGCTTATGGAAAGACACATAAATAATGAGCTATATGATTTCTTTATAGTTTCCAATCCCACTGTACCTACTATAAGTGGTTTTCCTGAAAATCCACAAATACCTGTTTGATCCACCCCTATGTCCTATTGTTGCTGGTATAGGTTGGATCACTGAGCCTCTCTCTATCTTAATCAAATCTGAGCTTAAACAGATATTACCACAAGCTAGAATGGTACTGAAAGATACTGACAGCTTTTTAACAGAGCTGAGACGAGTGACAACAGACCTGAGACATCTACAGGATGTACTACTAGTCATGATGGAGATTAATAGTCTGTTCATCATTATATCCAATGAATTTGGTATCAGTTCCATTAATAAGTTCCTACATTCTATAGGTGTCCAGAAAGACCCTGTTTACTATCTCTTAGTACTAGTATTGGAAAATAACGTTTTTGTCTATGGGCAAGATCTTTTTCTTCAGACATGGGGGGTGGCCATGGGCACCCCATGTACGAACAGTTACTCTAATCTAGTCCTAGCTCAATGGGAGAAATATCAAGTCCTTTGTAGTTTAAATCCTTGGTATCGACATCTTTATTATTTTGGTCGCTTTGTTGATGACATTTTTATTCTGTGGAGAAGTACCAGTGAGTAACTGACTCTGTTCACAGATTACTTGATTAATACAACTGGTTTTCTTAAGTTCAAAGTCGACCATTCTGATCAATGGGTTGACTTCTTGGATGTCAAGATTTATATAGACCCAGTTAATGGAATTCAAACAAAACTGCATAGAAGAGAAACAAGGAGAAATCATTACTTGCACAGGCAGAGTATGCATCCCAAGCATGTCTTCAATAACATCATGGAGCTCCAAGTTACTAGAATCTCCCGACTGTATACTAAAGAATATGATTTCCAACAAGAGTATATTCAATTGCAATAACATTTAAAATCTGGAGGATATAGGGATACAGATCTTGAATTGACTAATGATGTCAATACCATCAGAAGAAGTCAAGAACAACCATATTTCAGCCGACCAGCTGAACCACCACAACCAAAGGTTAGAAGAGTTGATCCATATATGAAATGCCTAATGACTTATAGTAATGATAGCAAAATGGTTTGTGAAACAATCAGGAGGTTCTGGCCAGTATTGATAGCAGATGGCAAAATCAAAGATATTGTGGGGGAACATCCCAGATTTTGCTACAAAAACAGGAAGAACCTTAAAAGGCTTGTGTGTCAGAAAGATGGCTTTACAAAACATTCTGTATCCAATAGGAGAGGCACTTTTAGATGCCATCGATGTAAATCATGCACCTCCATTGATAGAAATATCGTTTTTTATCTAGTGTCCAATCAGCAATACATTTTCGATGTATTTGCTAATTGTAATATGCAGAACTTAATCTATCTAGCTACCTGTTCGATCTGCAAGGCCTTTTATGTAGGCAAAACCAACCAGCATTTAAAAGACCATGTTCTAAGGCATCTACAGGATATAAGGAATGGCGACCCTAACGATGTGTTATTGGTACATTTTGCCACCTTTCCCAATCATAGTTTCCAGTAATTGAGTGTATTCACCAGACATCAAGAAAAGAAGATGTGGTCGATTGTACGGAACTTAAGGAGATAGAATAGATTGTCAGCTTGAGAGCTCATTGCCCTCCCGGGCTTAATAGTGTGGTCCCACTTAGACCTATCCTGAAGGTGAGGAGATTAAGCAAATGTTAATATTGAGTTGTAAAGACATCTGTTACTCAAATATTAGTTTGATGTGTATGCAACAATATCTTGGATGGTTATTCCTTGATTGGACACGTGTTTCTTTTTTTGCAGGTGGTCTCCCTTTCTTAGACAATGGATTACTATAGATCTTTGACTTCTATTTTTTATATGATAGTCAGATAGGTCTGTTTATTTATTGCTCAGTTAGCCGAATTTTATATATATATATATATATATATATATATATATATATATATATATGTGTGTGTGTGGTTACTGGGACCAAGACACTTCACATATTCATTGCTTCTTCTTGATAATGTTTAAACTAAGTATTTATGATGAGGTTGTTATATTGATTAATGTTGAGTGTGTTTAGAATACCTGAAGCATAATAACTAAGAGATTACTTTTAAAGCAACTGAGTGAATTGCTTACTTTTTTGTTAATGTCTTTTTTGTTAATGTCTGATTGAAGCCTTGGACAATGGTTTTATTTATAAGCTTTTTATGTCTCTTTTCTCTATTATGCGCTTATAAAAATGTAGCATCTACTCGTTCTACAGCATTGTCTTGTTTAGTGATGCTGGGTAGCTCTATGGTGACTGGTTGATCAACCCGAGAGTATGATATGATAGGCTGTTCGCTAGAAATGCCCACCTATAGTAGAAATCCCTATATTAGGTATTGTAACTATTGATTATGTTGATTATTTTTATTATTTTCTGTTAACTGAAGTTGTGTAAGGATGATGTTACAACAATATTAAGTTTTGTATGATTGCTCGAACTGTGATGATTGGGAACATTATTGTAATTGATCGTTTGGTTAATTCCTTTGTTGAAGGCCAACTTACAGCCTTTGGATTACTATTTTATCTGCCTGCAAGCATTCGCATTGTAGTATTGCTTCGCAAATTATGTTTCAAAATATGCATGATGATTGGTGGATCTCCCTTAATGGATGATATGATAGGACATCCACAAGAAGTTTTCATATATAGTACAGACGTATATGTTTGGGTGTCACAACCTTATGGTCATGGTAATTTAGTTATTACCATTATGTAGCTACTTGTATATGTGTGTTTTCAGTCCTTTAATTTACTTTAGAAGGTCTTTTATCATAACAGTGAGACAGCTTTGATTATTAGAGGCGCTAGTTTTGTGCCTTAATTTTACATCTGTTTGTCTCATAACCAGTTAGTGGCCTCCCTTTTATAATATGTGATACCCAGCAAATTCACTGAGATTAATATGCTATCCATTCTCACTATCTTTAATTGAGTTTGTGTTTTTCTGACTTATATTTCTTGTTGTTATGACCATTTGGCCTTTCATTTGGTTATGAGAGTGGGCATAGCGGTCTATATATGATCCCGTATCTGTACCTGCTCTGATAGATAAGTAATCTTGAAGGCAAAGATAGCTTGGTTTTTTAGTCGGTGATGTCTGATGGTGCTATCATATATTTTGCAATAGATTTTTTATGTTTATTTTAGTTTTTTACTTTTTGTGGATTATCTAAGAGTTTTGTTCCCTGTTATGGCCCAGATATTAGTTGGCCATATAGAAGTACTGTGTAGTAAGGATAACTTTTCGCTATATATTGTCTTAGCACTGAGTCATGTGAACATCAGATTTGTTCTATTAGATACTATCATTGATGTTTTCCTTGCTAAAAAACCTTGGGATTTGTCTTTAAGTCACGTCTAATGCTCTGTTAGATGCAATAGTATTTTTCTTATGATAGTTTTAGTTCTATGACTCCTCAGGTATTTGTATATCTGGCTTATGAAGTGCTAACGGCTGTCATTACATGAGTTTAATGATAGAACTCATAGTGAGCCTTCTTGAATATTTATTTTTATGAAACTAATGAGAAACTAATCATTTAAATTGTTACTTAGATGTAGTTTTGAGAGATTTGTAAGTTATGTATGTGGCTGTTTGAGATCGTATTTCTACGGTCGCTTCAACCTATCATTATTTTTTTACAAGTGACTTATGATTTGTTATTAGTTCAAAGCTCATAATATGATTGTTTGACTATAGAACAGTTGTAATTGGCTAATGCCTTTAAGGGAGAGACCAATACTAAGCTCCGTTTATAATTTATTCTTTTTAGACTTAGTGATAAGTTGAATGGTTATGTAAATTTTAGATTAGTTCTTAACATGTTATAATATATATATATATATATATATATATATATATATATATATATATATATATTTCTTATATGGACATTTGTTGAAGGTTATTTGTGTCTGAACCTGCTTTAGAGGTCGTGTCGTATTCTAAAATTAGTTACTGGTTTTATGGGACTTAAGTTTTGAAGGATTACACCATTGTTAGTTGCTACATATTTATATAGGTTTAGATTAAGGAACTGTATTTTTTTGTTTTCAGTCAGAGTAATTGCATGCTGCACAACTTTAATTAATGCTTGGGCATAGGAACTGCTTAATGTCCTATGACTGGTTGCCAGTTCCAAGCTTACAATATGATTGGTTAAGTGTAGAACAGCAGCAATAGGCTTATGCCTATAAGGGAGAGACCAATACAGATCTTCTTTTATGTAATTTATTATCTTAAGGTTCAGTGATAAGCCGGACGGCTAAGTAAAAATTTTTTAGATGTGTATTTCAATATATTTTGTGTGTGTGTGTGTGTGTGTGTGTGTGTGTGTGTGTGTGTGTGTGTGTGTATGTGTGTGTGTGTGTGTGTGTGTGTGTGTATATGTATATGTATATATATATATATATATATATATATATATATATATATATATATATATATATATATATATATATATATATATATATATATATATATATACATACATATACATATACTCCCTCCAGTGCATTAACTCTTCCCAGGTAAGATCTGATCACAAATTGATCTCCTTTAGTATTAAAACTAACCTAGAATCTCCATCAAACTCCAAACCTGTTACTAACTTTGCTAAGGCCAATTATATCTAAGTGACACCTTATTAAACTTTCAAGCCCCTCCATACCCAGGTGACAATGAAGCCTGCTCTGTTCTGTGCACAAAAGTAGTATACAACCACATGCATAGCTGCATAGGGGAGACAGTATCTGTCTGAGCTAAACCAATGATTACTGGTAAAAATAAACCACCTTGGTAGACCCCCAGCATGAATAGGCTATTCAACAAAAGAAAGAATCCTCTCCAAAGCCAAGAAGAAACAGATAAAACAGCACAAAAAAGACACTCATCAATCTAAACAAACAAATTACAGAGCTGGTCAAATCTGCCAAAGCAAACTACAAGGGAAAGATAGCCTCTCGGATGAAGAATAACCATAAGGCTTTTTTTTAATTATGTTTGTAACCTCAGGGGAAACGTTCAGCAATGTAGTGAGTTAATCATGAACAGCAACACTTACACCCAGCCTGAAACTATAGCAAACCTGCTGAGCAAGAAGTTCAGTTCAAACCTCTCTCCAATCTCCTCCTGCCACACCCCAAAAAATAACTGCAGCCATCCCCCTATCAGTCATTATGAGGGAATAGGTCCTTACTGCATTTGCTAAAGCCAAAAACACAGCCTCCATGGGTCCTGACAACATTCCAGGATGCTTCTTAAATAGCTTAAAACAGAGTCTATCAGGGCCACTAGAAATCTTCTTTAACCACATCCTCTGGATGGGCTATGTCCTAGAGGAATGGAGGACTGCAAATGTCATCCCTCTGCATAAGGGGCCCTTTAACTGACCTAAGGAACTACAGACCCATAAGTGTGACTAGTCTTATCTGCAAGACCATAGAGAGAATTATCCTGGACCTAATCAATAACATAGGAAATCTTCAAACACTGGACCAGACCCAATTTGGCTTTGTCAATGGGAAGGAGGTCTTTCCTCCTCAATCTGGTGGACTTCCTCGAGAAAGTTACCATAGGTTCATTGGTGGTTACTTGGCTAATGGAGCAAGAGCTTTTACAAACCTAGCCAATAATACCCAGGATATGACAGTATTACATCTTAATTCCCCAGATATGGGATGGGGTGATATTGGGCAGTGGGTCTCCGGGTGTTTAAGCCCTGAGTCATTTTACAGACTGCCTTTGTCCATAAAGGACATGGGCAGTACCCTGGGAGTGAATTTACAGTTCCCTATCCATTTATCCAAATTAATTTTGAAGAAAGTGGGAATGGGCTTTATTTTATGAAGATGGGAAGCTTATTCCATAGACAAGGTAGCCTTTGGGATATGAATCTGTCTCTCCAGCAAGTTAAGTTAGCGTCACAAATAAGGTTCAGGTCCACGGAACACTTAACCCTCTTGTAATTTTTCTTGCAAATAAGGACCATTTTCATCAGGGCTGGATCAGAGAATGTCTTGTAGGTCAGGCATAAGTCTTGCGCTTTGTATTTTATTATTGAGAAACCTCTGGGGCCACTCCTTTTGGTGTAAGTGCCTGGTTAGGTACATGCAGAAGGAAGCACTGTACTTGATTATGGGCCTGGTGAGGGCCGAGTAAAATGGCACTATGACTTTATTTCACCTTGATGCCATTCTTTTACTTATGAGTGGAGCCACACAGAAGGATTTCCTCACTACAGTAGCTACCTGGTGGTCAAAGTTTAGGTTACAATCTATCTGTGTTTTTAGGTCCCTCGCCACTGGGGTCTACTTTTAGGGGTATGCTATCAATATTATAATTTGCAGAGATATCTGATTTATCAAAGGGTATGATTACACATTTTTTAGCATTTTGTCTCAGACCATGGTTTTGGCACCAGTCCTTTGTCATTTTTAGGCCTGTTTGTAGGATGTCAGCATCATTTGGGGATTTGATGATTGCTCCCAGCTTACAGTTGTTGGGGATTCCAAAGCTACAGATACACACCAAAGGGCTGTTGGAAAGACATGATTGCATGTGGTGAGGTCATTGGTCAAAGGAGCGACCTATGAGGAGGCAGGAAAGGAAACACGGGGCTAAAACAGAGATGAAGGGACACAGAAAGTTAAATGAAATATAAACATACACATGAATGGGAGAGTACCTTCAAGCAGAAAAGGGTAATAATAACTCGAGAAGCAATGAAAAGTAGAATGCTCAAAGCACTAGAGGAGAAAGATTAGATGAATCATTCTAAGAGTTTGAAAATCAAAGCAAATTGTAACTTAGAAGATGTTTTAAACATTAAAAAACAGCTGGGACTCAGGATCATGACTATGAAGCCAAGTTATCATTGGTGATTGTATTTAATAATGATAAGGAGGAAGTGAAACAGAAATGCTTCTGGTTTTGAGGAAAGTAGCATATGGTATCAGGATGAATAGCTTCAGACTACTTTTACAGTTTTATAAGCCTGAAAGTCGAGTTTTCATATTTAGCCATTTTGTTACTCAGTAATGTTGATGACCTTGATGCTAGAATGCAGTGGTAGTGTCTGCTATGGTAAATCCTCTCTTCATTTAAAGAAGTGTAAGGGGGCAATTCCCCCCAACACTTAAAACAGGTTTCTGTAGTTTTCAGTTTTGCCTGCTAGTGAAATCTGTTGTTGAACAACTAGTTTTCTTTTAAGATTATTTCATTTAGTAAAATTTCAAAGACTGCTGTTTGGGTAAAATAAAGCACATCTACCTTACACCTAGGTGCACAGAAATAGGTGGAAAGGGACCACCAAAAGAGAATAACAATGAATACAAAAGAGACATTCACACCAAAATGAGAAAAGAAAAAGAATATCTTTAGAAAGGGAGTTCAGCAGTGTTACAGACTGATGACACGATTAAAGACGAGGGAAAGACAATTTCAGAGGATATCAAGATGGTAGATGACAGAATACTGTCATTTAATGTTTAACAACTTTTGATATAAAGTATTGGGCAGCTTTACTTTTCACTGCACATTACAGCCACGTGTCTCTTTAATACAGCTTTCAGTCTCTTACATACTGAAGCTGTCAGCTATTCTGGAAGGCTGATGTAACTTTCTGCCCCTGTTTCTATAGCGACATTGAAGCAGTGAGGAATTAAGGAATAAGAGAGAGAGAGGTCATTCCCTGGTGGGCAAGAGTACTCATAGCTTGCACAGAAGGAAGTTAATTTTATATTTATGTCTTCATAGACTCTTTCCATGCACATATTACTGCTGATCTTTTTTTTTCAGTCCTAATATAGAACATATCTTCTTTTGCTTTGTAAGACCCCCTACACCCCCTGCAACCCCTGCTAATTATATATACCAACTCAAAGATCACACTACAGTAGGAAGAGGACAAATTCCCAAATCCTCTCATACTACAATCTTGCACAGAAACAAAGTTGGCACATTCCAGCTTGTTCTGGGTTTGCCAAACTCACTTTCGACAACTTGGCTGTAATCCCTGCTGCTATTCTGTATCAGGTTAGTAACATCACTCCAGTGCTGTATCGTAACATAGAGGGTTATATTTGGGTCTCCAATCGTGACCATGTTATTATGTGTTTGAGACATGGATGTCAAGGAATTCACTTCTTGAACTATTACAATGGGTTATGAGCAGTGAGACCCGATCATAAATCTTTGTAGTGCATAGAGTTTTATCTACTTCACATATTACTAGTTGGGTTGCAGGAAAAAAAAAGCCAAATTATTTTACCAGCTTTGAAAGCCATTAAATCACTTAGTGAGTGATGTCACATAGCAGGTAAACAAAATTGCAGCGAAAAGTCAGAGACAGCTTTTAAATACTGCCCTAATTTAAATAAATTACTTACAGTCTGACGTTTGTAAACTTTTGCCAGTACATTAGGAAAGATATTCATTGCCTGTTGAGAGTGAAAGAACATCCCTTTTCTGATACTGGACCATAGCAGTGCTTAGGGTGTGTGTAACAAATGCTATACATCTCTGAAAGTGCTGTTGCAGTCGAATCTCACACTGCAGAAGCATTTAACAGGTTTGTCTTTTTTCCGATTTTGAATCGTAATCACATTGCTCCATGCACTACATAGTAGTAACATCTTCACTGTGCTGTTACTCTACTACACCAGTAATATCTCCTCCTTTTCTATGTCACACATAGTAACTTCTACCTATTAATCTACTGGAACACACCATTGATAATGCCTCCTGCCACACTGCAACACATCAGTCATACCATTCCAGTACTCTGCAGTAACATATCAGTATTAAGCTTTCACTGCTATACTGCAACATACCAGTGATAGCTCCCTCTTACTTTTTTACAAATAGTAACAGTTACATATTACTGTGGTGGAACATACCATTACTACTGCCTTCTGCTATACCATAATACATCAATAACACCACCACAGTACTACAGCTAATAGTTTCCTTCTGCTATTACTGTAACACACCAGTAATTCATCTCCAGTGCTGTGCTATAAAATGCTAGTAATACCTGTCCACTGCTGTATTGTAGCACACCTGTAGTATCTCCTCGCTGCTTTGCTGTAACACTTCAATAGTACTATGGGGGCCTGCTGGCAGAGGTGCAGACTGTTACCTATGGATATGCTATTAATCCTTCTTTTGTATTTCCTAATAGTGTTTCTTTGAGATAGTGGCTTTTACCCATAAGTTGTTTTGCATATCAACTGACAACAGCCCTCCATCTCCTACAATAAAGCCTAGAGCATGGCTGCAGCTAACAAAACATATTGACCTGCTATACTGAGACAAATGTTTACAGCTAGGAAAGAAAAACAGAAACAGACAGAAAAATGAACAGATGTACAGGGAGGACATTAAATCAAACAGGCTGACAGGACTCACATGAACAACTTGCACAATTACAAGTTTGACTGTGAGAGGAACACTGAGCAGGTCTTAGTGAAATGAAAGCTCTTTAGTGACATAAGCAGGGTGCTGGACAAAAAAAGTAAAGAAACACCATATACACAGCATCAATCATGTAGACACTATGTGAAGGTGAGTCATGATGGCGATGACGACCATGGCACTTCTTTCCTTTTTTCACAGCTTCAGCACTCTCTCAGTCCTGCTACTGTGTGTACCACAGCAGCCATGCTGCACAGCTTAATGCAGTCTAGAAACAGGTATGCTTCAAGCTGTAAGAAAATGCTTTATCTTTCACATGTGGCAATTCTCCGTGTGGTACTCCACTTAACAACCCCCCACAGTGCATCCCATGTACTATCACCCTCTGTTTTCTGTCCTTCTGTTGGCTATTTGCTGAAATCACATTCTAACGCTTTACTCACAGACTTTGCAACTACTCAACAAACTTCTTCTTAGCACAATGTCAAAGGTCTTTCTGAGTTTCAGGTGAGATACTTCATAGGCAAAATTCGGATCTAATTTTTTGATCACTCTTTTGAAAAAAAATCACTTCTCATGTCCCAAAAAGAACTGCTCACTCTGACCTTCTGCACAAGTGAAGCCTGAAGCACTTCATTCTTCAGATATTCCTTGCAAAATCATCAATGATCTTGGCTGGCACTGATGAAGGTTAAATGGCTTTACAGTTTATGGCATCTTTATGACTTTCATTTATGTTTGGGACTACCACTACATTACTTCAGTCCAGTAAGAGCACTCATGTCTTCAGAAAGTGGATGCGTGCAGTGAAGTATAAGGTCTGGACTTCCCTAAATGTTTTAAAGAAGCTGCATGGAATCCCATACAAATTCATTAGCTTGTCCAGTCTAAACACAGACAGTGTTGAGAACATAATGTATAAGCCATGGTGGTGCAGTGGTAGCGTTGTTGCCTCACAGCAAGAGGTTCTCCTGTTCGATTCTTGGCTGGAGCGCCTTCTGTGTGGAGTTTGCATGTCCTCCCTGTGTTTAAAAGACATTCATAAATGGGCATGTCTTCATTGAAGGTTGGGCATTGAGCTGGCACCTCAGCACCATAAAAATCTACTGCCAATCATTAGTGGACCGGAGTTCTGCGGTGGTGACCCCTAACTGGGAAAAGCTGAAAGAAAAAGTCTGTGCAAAATGAGCTGTCATCCTCCTCAATATTCTTCTGTTTCTATTAAAAAGAATGACAGAGAACAGCAGTTTTGTGCACCTATGTTTTATATATCATCCTGCAATGGTGCCACCTACATACTTCCTTTAAGTATGTCTCTCTGTGCCAGCTTTCTTTTCTAATCCATAAGCATCTGAAAATGATATAATTATAGTTTCAGCAGAATGAGATATGGACTTCTACATGGCAGTGTTTGCCTGTGCTAACATCCATCCTACCACTTATCTTATACATCTACAGACCTGCATATCATCCTTTGCCTGTGCATTCTGACTGCTGATGCCCACTATTCATTCACTTGCACACTAAGATACTTACGTCATAAACCAGAATGGTATTGTCTTCCTCCCATTTTTGCTGGCACTTTTGATACGTGGTGCATAACATGAAGAACTTTTCTCATCACCACCTGCCACTGTAACTTACCATCAATAAATAATGGAATCCAAGTATACCTGGCCACACTGGCTCCATGAAGTGGATGGATGAAGCGCTGACTATGAGCCAGGCAACTCAGGTTTAGTGACCCACATGGTGGAGGACATGACCAGAGGAGGGTGGGACTGCGTGGCTGAGGCCTTATTGCCCATCTTTTGAGGTTGGAGGTGGCTTGGTCTACTCTGACTTTTTCAGTTAAGGTGGAGTACAGCATAGAGAACACAGGTTAGGGATTTGCACCTGGATCTGTTAAGCATTGATAAACAGTAGCCTTCCAGGGTGTGCACAGGAACATGCATGTTCCTGTGGAGGGGATGGCAATGCAGACCTTCATGCTAGCAACCATGCACATTATAGGAGCTTAAGTCACTACTAGAAAAACATGATGGCTGCCTGAATGATGGTCTGCCAAGTCACTACTAGAAAAACATGATGGCTGCCTGAATGATGGTCTACCATAACTGGTTCTTACCACAGGAGGACAATGAATTTTCCAGTTTATCACAGGATGGTGATGGCTGCAGGCAACAGGGGCTAAACACATATATAAAGCTATATCTGACTTGTGAAATTAACCATCATGGTGGAAGTAGTTGCTCAAAAGTCCAGATCTCATGCCTTACAGTACAGAAAAGCATTGTCTAAGTGATATACTATCATCTTTCTTTGTCTGTGAGTATAGTCTGTTGGGCAACTTCTGAACCCCCACATCAGTAATATTATCTTTCTTTGTCAGAGCCAGGTCCAACGTCAGTCTCACAAACTAATCTTCAGGTTTTCTCAGGATACAATTGCAATGAGGTAAAATAACCATTACTTCTAGGTGATGAAAAATGAAGATTATTATTTTACTGTATGCACTCCCCTGAAAACAGCTACCATAAGTCAAGAAGCTAACTGCAAGACATATCTACAAACTGTATTTTCCATGAAGTCAATCAGTAAGGGGATCTGTTGACTCCCTTAACCCCCTCCCCATTAAGAAATAGTTAGGAACAAATTAAGGGGAAGCAACACCAGGAAAGACTTAAGGGGAAGGCCACTGACAAATAGGAGTCAATGGACAGCTAATCTGTGTGTTCAGGGGTATGGGTCCCAAATTATGAGCACTTTATTTTGAAAGTCATACAGCTGACATGACTATCCTGTCATCAATACAGTTTAGGTGGGGGTACATACAGATTCATAGGTAAGCACTAGGTTGGCTGCCCTTGAGGCTCATTTTAAACATAGCCAATTTCCTTTCTAAAGGTGAGAGTCAGACTCTTGACCATGTGTCTCTGAAGTAAACACCTTAAACAGAATTTTTTCACTGAATGGTCAGAACATTAAAATCCTTAGGATAAACTCTTTATTTACCTGTGCTGAGTCACAGAGTATCATCAAGTAGTCATTGTCTTACTTCATTTCCTGCCTAGAAAGTTTATGCTGCTCTCCCTGCCTCAGCGTAAATGGGCAGTGCCCCTCCCCCACACTTTTTTCATGAGTGCTACAACCTGCTACTTCTATTTCTATTGAAACCCATTAAGTTCTTGCTGACTTAACATGGTCTGTGAACTTCAGAGCCTACCTCACCAAATTTCCATATAGATCCTATTTTGCTATATGTATCCCAGAATGCACCTATCCTACTTCTAATTCTTTGAACATCAAGACTGAGTTGCTCATGATACCTTTGCTACCCCCTAACCTCCATGACTTTATACTTAAAAGCTTTTCTCAGGCTGAGTATATTTCCTGCAGCTTGGGGGTTTTATCACTTACCTCAATCAAACAACCCCATTCCTGAAGTTTACCTCTTCCCATAGCTATACTTCAACCACTTTCTTAGATATGCAGATTTCCAAGGACACCAACAATAACAGAATCACCACTGATCTATTCAGAAAACCAGTGAGGGTTAACTTATTACTCCACAATAAAAGTCTACATCATACAAAAACCAAGTATACTGTAGTGAAGTTCCAAGGCTATAGATTAGCTGGAATTACCACAGAGATGGAACATTTTTGAGAAACCTGAACAACTTAGAGAACGATTTTCTAGTGAGAGGCTATGAAAGTCATATGTTATCTAAACATCCTGGAACCCATTATAGAACTGAAAAGGACTGAAGCACCTTCACTCAACCTTCCCGGTAGGAGAATGTTAAGAAATTCCACAGAGAATAACAAATGCAAAAATAGCTGCATCCTGACATACACTTTGGATTATCACAGTATCAAAAATGTTATTGAAGAAAACTGGGACATTGTCACAGGAAACCCTTTTCTGATTAACATCTTAGGTGAAGCCCCATCCTTTGTTTATAGGAAGGCCAGGAACATTAGAAGTTTTGTTGAATTTAAACCTAGACCATATGAGAGAAACACTAAAAGATGTGAAACTAATTGTACATTTTGTATATTTATACAGCAAGGTGATAGTTTTTATTGCCCTTATTTAAAGAAAATCATTAAGACCAGTGCAGGGGGTGACTGTAACACTACAAAAGTAATTTACAGGGCACAATGCAATGAATGTGATGCATTCTATGTGAGCAAGACTGTAAATAAACTCAAGCGTAGGATTTCATGTCATCTGTCAGAAATCCACCTGGATGTAAAAATAATGCACTAGCCAAACACCCTTCTCTTCATAAAAGACACACAGGTTTTAAGTTCCAGATCCTGGATCGCATAGACATGGGTGATCTTGAAGGAAACATCCTGAATATTCTGGAGAAACATGAACTCATGTGGCAATTAAAGCTGAACTCTTTTAGGAAGCCTGGACTAAACTACTACTTTTCAATTAAAAGTGCACTGGAACTTAGAAAATTGTCAGATTGTTTACATGACTAATTTTATTTTATTTTATTTTATTCTACCAGTTGGCTTTAAATACCATTTTAAATCAGTTGTAATTTAAGTGTATATTTTGTTTCCATCATCATACATTTTTCTTATTATTTTTTCTTTTTCTGGTCCTCTTTTTTCCACTTTATTCAAAATGATGTGTAATAACAAAACTAACTAATTATACAATTATATATATATTTATAGATAGTTTTTAGGGTTCTTGTACACAGACCTGAAGAAGTCTAGAAGGATGAAAGAGATCTTAACAACAGGTTATGAAAATAGAATATGATTTTTACATGCAAAGTGTATATGCATATATTTATATATATTTTTTGATTGCCAAATGGACTAAGGTTGATATATTTCCAGCCATGTAGCATATTGTCTTGGATAAAATCACAGACTTAATAATCTACTTAATAATCTGGTTAAATAAGAGGTACCACATCATTATAATTTTTATTTAAAGTACATAAGGGTTATATTATTATGACAGCTACTAAGTAGGGCAGGACCAGCTCAAATGTCACACTGATGGGTGAAGGGATGTGAATTTAACATGTGTAGCAATAACACTTTGTTTTACAGCACAATAAACCACTCCCTTGCCTGATAAAAAGTATATATATATATTTAGAAAGCTTGTGAGGAAACTATTACTCTATTTTTGTTTTACTTGGATCGCTTGTCTGTGTACTTAATAAAGGATTTTCGACTGGAAACAGACTGCCTGCCTTGCTTGGATTACTTTTGAATACTTCGTAATTCTGTACAATTATATATATATATATATATATATATATATATATATATATATATATATTTTTTTTTTACTTAAGACGAGTTTAAGTTCGCTACTTATACTACTTTTGTCTGATCTGATTAATATACAGTGATTAACTAGAGATATATGGACTGAAAAATCTTCCACACGGAGAAGTTTCTTACATTGTTTTATGCACAAAACTTTCCTTCCGCGTCTGCCTTTACATGTTCCAGACCACCTGACTACTGCGTTGTCTACCCATATTATGGAAGTCTTGCCGTATTATTTCCTGAGAGGTGTTATCTTTAGACTGTGCCATTCTCTCTTATATAACACTCCTGAAGTGTTTCTTTGGGCTGCCCTTTGGCATGCCATCTCCTTCCATGTTGTATCCTTTCATATGGCTCACCATCCACAGAGTGTTAATGCTATGCACTCAGGAAATGAGATGCAGTCACAGTGCTGGTGTAACACACCTAGGCTGCAGTACGTTCTTCTGTGGCTGATGTCATTATGGATGGTGATATAGATAACTCAAAAGACTTCCCCAACAGTGATGACAAGAGGAAAAACAAAACAGCAATCAAAGATAACCTAAATTTGTGATTAATGACATGGCAGACTTCATCTTCTAAAAGACATTTTTAGCAAGACTGAAACCATACCTGAATATTTTCAACAAGTATCTGAAGTCTGAATGTAGCTTTTCTGCAGTGAGAATGGATGAGCCATACGTAAACAGTGTTGTATCTCCACTGCAGATGGGAACTGAGAAAAATGGAATAAAAGTCATGCTGAAGACAGAATGCTCTGAAAGGCTGAAACTGATGGATCTATGGTGGGTGCCAACTAGGTTTTATTGTACAATGTTATAGAACTACATAAGAGTCTAAAAGTGCCTGCTGAAGTGGGCAACAGTAGCAAAGGTGGTAGTTTGACTGATAAATTTAAAGCCCTTACTGTGCTGGTGTAACCACAATAACTGAGCAGGAAAAAAGGAACCAGAAGAGGAATGGAGCTTAAATCAGATTAGTAAGGAATGAAATAAAGGTGGCTAGAACAATAGTGAGTGTATACTGGACCCAGCTTTATGTTATAACGATAACATTTTAAATGATTCTTGTTGTGCTGAAAACCTTACTTACTTTGGGCAGCAAAACAATTCACTAAAATTGCAGAAGCAAGCAATTTCACATCCTTTTCCATCCCAGAAATGATCTTGAAAGTCTGCACTGATGGGTTTGATCTGCTGAATTCCCTCTGCAACATTGTGGCAGTTGCGATCTGTTAGCATCTTCTTATAACAGGCAAGACGACTAGAAGGCACTGCATTGACTCCCAGTAGCATGACCAACAGTACTGCAACTGATGAAGTCTTCATTCTTGAAGCCCTGGAATACAGACATGCATTACTAAATGCAACGTGATAATGCAGCTTTGGGTGAGTAGCTGTTTTGAAACAGATACCGTCTACATAAGATACCAAATATTTCTTTCTTATTTTCAGTATAAGGCAGAGATAATTTTAATAAGCATATTTCCAGTAAAGAAAACTTAGACATCCACAGAACAGTAGCTGTAATCACAAAGAAAAAGCTAACAGGAGAGGAATCTACTGAGATTTTCATACAAATGCATATGTTCATAGACTGTCCATCTGGTAATTAGTACAGAAGATTAAGATTCATAGATTGCCAGTCAGGCAGTTAGTGCAGAGAATTAAGGCTATGAACTATTACCAAGTTGCTTCCTGTGATCCAGAGTTTTGTTCTTAAAACCACCACTTGCCTACTGTGTGACCTAGAGCAAGTCATTTATCCAGACAGTGCTTTGGGGTAATTAGTTAAAACTGGGATAGACTCCTCAATGATTATCTGGATCACATGCCTACTATCTTCTATGATAGAGCGAGACCCAGATCATGGTTAAATGGGGCCCTAGGAAAGGTAGTGGACCAGGCCCCAAGCCATACCAACATCCCATTACTTGGCTGCCTCTTCCCCATTTACCATAAACCATTGTTCAAACCTGGCAGTGTGCATGCTATTTTCTTCCTTATTTTTACAAAGATCACTGAGATTTGGATTTTATTTAAAAGTTTAGAGCCAAAACATTGACATATTTGCTAAACAAAACCAAAAAAAAAAACATCTCATATTGAAAACTGTCATACCAAAAGTAAACTTCTCTTCCTTTGAAACTCACATGTGTAACCTATTTGCTAACAGCCCACTGGACACTA